>NC_140285.1:14500204-14507704 GCF_964030765.1 Micromesistius poutassou
TAACCAGTAGCCTGATAACCAGTAGCACCAGTAGCCTCATAACTAGTAGCACCAGTAGCACCAGTAGCCTGATAACCAGTAGCACCAGTAGCCTGATAACCAGTAGCACCAGTAGCACCAGTAGCCTGATAACCAGTAGCACCAGTAGCAGCAGTAGCCTGATAACCAGTAGCACCAGTAGCCTGATAACCAGTAGCCTGATAACCAGTAGCACCAGTAGCACCAGTAGCCTGATAACCAGTAGCAGCAGTAGCCTGATAACCAGTAGCCTGATAACCAGTAGCACCAGTAGCAGCAGTAGCCTGATAACCAGTAGCACCAGTAGCCTGATAACCAGTAGCCTGATAACCAGTAGCACCAGTAGCACCAGTAGCCTGATAACCAGTAGCAGCAGTAGCCTCATAACCAGTAGCACCAGTAGCCTGATAACCAGTAGCACCAGTAGCACCAGTAGCCTGATAACCAGTAGCACCAGTAGCCTCATAACCAGTAGCACCAGTAGCACCAGTAGCCTGATAACCAGTAGCACCAGTAGCACCAGTAGCCTGATAACCAGTAGCACCAGTAGCACCAGTAGCCTGATAACCAGTAGCACCAGTAGCACCAGTAGCCTGATAACCAGTAGCACCAGTAGCCTCATAACCAGTATCACCAGTAGCACCAGTAGCCTGATAACCAGTAGCACCAGTAGCCTGATAACCAGTAGCACCAGTAGATAACCAGTAGCACCAGTAGCCTGATAACCAGTAGCCTGATAACCAGTAGCACCAGTAGCCTGATAACCAGTAGCACCAGTAGCACCAGTAGCCTGATAACCAGTAGCACCAGTAGCCTGATAACCAGTAGCACCAGTAGCACCAGTAGCACCAGTAGCACCAGTAGCCTGATAACCAGTAGCACCAGTAGCCTGATAACCAGTAGCACCAGTAGCACCAGTAGCCTGATAACCAGTAGCACCTGTAGCACCAGTAGCCTCATAACCAGTAGCCTGATAACCAGTAGCACCAGTAGATAACCAGTAGCCTGATAACCAGTAGCACCAGTAGCACCAGTAGCCTGATAACCAGTAGCACCAGTAGCACCAGTAGCCTGATAACCAGTAGCACCAGTAGCCTGATAACCAGTAGCACCAGTAGCCTGATAACCAGTAGCACCAGTAGCCTGATAACCAGTAGCACCTGTAGCACCAGTAGCCTGATAACCAGTAGCACCAGTAGATAACCAGTAGCACCAGTAGCCTGATAACCAGTAGCACCAGTAGCACCAGTAGCCTCATAACCAGTAGCACCAGTAGCACCAGTAGCCTGATAACCAGTAGCACCAGTAGCCTGATAACCAGTAGCCTGATAACCAGTAGCACCAGTAGCCTGATAACCAGTAGCACCAGTAGCCTGATAACCAGTAGCCTGATAACCAGTAGCACCAGTAGCACCAGTAGCCTGATAACCAGTAGCACCAGTAGCACCAGTAGCCTGATAACCAGTAGCACCAGTAGCAGCAGTAGCCTGATAACCAGTAGCACCAGTAGCCTGATAACCAGTAGCACCAGTAGCACCAGTAGCACCAGTAGCCTGATAACCAGTAGCACCAGTAGCCTGATAACCAGTAGCACCAGTAGCACCAGTAGCCTGATAACCAGTAGCACCAGTAGCCTGATAACCAGTAGCACCAGTAGATAACCAGTAGCACCAGTAGCCTGATAACCAGTAGCACCAGTAGCACCAGTAGCCTCATAACCAGTAGCACCAGTAGCACCAGTAGCCTGATAACCAGTAGCACCAGTAGCCTGATAACCAGTAGCACCAGTAGATAACCAGTAGCACCAGTAGATAACCAGTAGCACCAGTAGCCTGATAACCAGTAGCCTGATAACCAGTAGCACCAGTAGCCTGATAACCAGTAGCACCAGTAGCCTGATAACCAGTAGCCTGATAACCAGTAGCACCAGTAGCACCAGTAGCCTGATAACCAGTAGCACCAGTAGCACCAGTAGCCTGATAACCAGTAGCACCAGTAGCACCAGTAGCCTGATAACCAGTAGCACCAGTAGCCTGATAACCAGTAGCACCAGTAGCCTGATAACCAGTAGCACCAGTAGCACCAGTAGCCTCATAACCAGTAGCACCAGTAGCCTGATAACCAGTAGCACCAGTAGCACCAGTAGCCTCATAACCAGTAGCACCAGTAGCCTGATAACCAGTAGCACCAGTAGCACCAGTAGCCTCAGGGCGTGTGATCCTCACCCTTGCCGTTCTCCACGTCCTGCGAGGCGATCACGAAGCCGAAGCCTTCGCCCGCTTTGCGCTTCAGCTCCACGTCGAAGCCGCGGGGCGCCCGGGGCCGCTCCCCGGCCCCCCGCCTCCCCTGGGCGGAGCCCGGCCGGGGGGGCCCGGCGGCGGCGGCGTCCCCCTCCTCCTCCAGGCCCGTGTTCATCCAGTCGCGGGGCTCCATGGTGAGCGTGACGGGGATGGACTCCAGGAAGCTGGTGCTCTGGACCAGGGCGGAGCGGCGGGGGGCCGGCGAGGAGGGCACGCTCAGGGCGGAGCGCGGCCGCGGCAGCAGCACCACGGGGGGCGAGGTGAAGACCTCGTCCGACAGGGAGCCCCCCGGGGGAGGGGGCGGGTGGAGGTGGGGCGGCGGGAGGCGCCGGGGGGAGCCGGGCGAGCCGTTGGCCGGGTAGTGGCCTGAGGGGGGGGGGAAGAAGTAAAACACATGAGAGTCGAAGCTGAGCTCAGCGGACGTGAGACGGGATGTGTGTGTGTGTGTGTGTGTGTGGATGTGGTTCTCATGCGGGTCTCACCTCCCCTGTAAACCAGTAGGACCACTTCTCCCAGCTTGGTGTGCTCCAGGAGAACTCTTTGGACCTGGGCAGACAACGACACTCGTTATAAATGTGAGGCACTCAACCTTCTCCAAGAGCAGCTTCAGTAACTCATTCGATTCAATGCCCCCTTTCCTCTCCCTCTCGTCCTCCCCCTCCAGCTCTCGGTCATCCAGAGCCTCACCTGTGCGAAGCTGAGGCTCTGGACGTCGGCTCCGTTGATCTTGACGATCGCGTCCCCTGGCTGCAGGGAGCTGCACTGCCGGCGCTCCCACACCCTCTTCACCACCGTCACCTCGCCGCCCCAGCCCCCGGCTGTCACGCTGAAGCCCAGGTCCCCGTCCGACTGGGCCAGGGCCACGGGCACCAGCTCCCCGCCGCCGGCCGCCCAGCCGCCGCCGCCCCCCCCCACTCCTCCTCCTCCGTTCCCCGGGGCCAGGGCCCCCGGGGACGAGGAGACGCTGGTGGGGCTGGCGCTGCGGTAGCCGTTGTGGCCCCGGTGGGGGCTGGGGTCCTGGGTGGGCGGCGGGCGGAGGTGGGCGCCCTGGGGCCTGAGGTGGGAGTAGGACTGGGAGGCGCGGTGCGGGCTCCTGGGGCTGCGCGGGCCCCCGGGCGACGAGGAGGGCCGCCTCTCGGAGGGGTGGGGCACGGGCAGCCGGGAGCCCGGCACGGTGCAGGTGGACAGGTCGCTCTCGGAGGACTTGTAGCGGGAGGGGCGGGGCGGCTCCGAGAGGGAGTTGTTGTTGTAATTACGGATCATAGAGGCCCTGCAGCAAAGACAAAGAGCACACGAGAGAAAAGAAACGAAAGGACATGTGTTCAATTATTCATCGGAGCATACATTTACTGTATAAAAAATAACAGCAGATTTCCCGACGATAAAAAACACGATCTCTAGACCCCTCGGCGTGTCACCTGTGGGAGCCGAGAGCCGACACCACCTCGCTGTCGCTCTGGCTGGCCAGGTTCTGGTCCAGGGACTGCAGCCTCCTGAGGGACCGCGGCAGGCGCACGGGCACGGCGCACTCGGCGTTGCTGGCGCTGGAGCGCCTGTAGGGCGGCGCCGACCTGGAGCCGGCGGGGCCGTTCCCGTTGGCGTCCAGCCCCCGCAGCGCGCCGGGCTCCGTGTAGCCGCGCTCGCCGTAGCCGTAGCCGTAGCCGTAGCCGTCGTGTTGGGAGTGGCGGCCGAGCGAGGAGGCGGAGGAGAGGCGGGGCCGGTGGTGCTGGTGGTGGTGCTGGTGGTGGTGGGGGTGGTGCAGCGACTGGGGCTGGGTGGTGGTGGGGGACTGCATGGTGTCGCGGCTGGACGACATGGCCTGGTGCAGGGGCTTGGGGCAGCCGTCGGGGTTGTAGAGCATGGGGTAGCCCCGCCGCACCTCCACGTCCACGCTGTGGCCCGCCGGCACCGCCTTCAGGATCTCCACCACCTGCTTGTGGGACACGCCCAGCACGCAGGCGTCGCCCACGTACACCAGGATGTCCGCTGGAGGAGGTGAGGGGAGCGCGGCGGTGTGTGTGTGAGAGGGTGTGTTACAGCGGCGGTAACGCGCTAGCTGGCGGCACGCAACCGCAGCCCGGACCGCATGGGTGCAAAACCGCAGTCCTGCTGTTTGTGCTGAACCCGGGGTCGGCGAGCAATCACTTTCGGAGTTCATGCTCAAATCCACAGGTTAGCACAATTCATAAATGGCTGTGGCCTGTTTATTGTGTACAGTAAAGCTGAACAAATCCACCAACTACCTGATCATCAACTAGGTCTCTCTCTCTCTCTCTCTCTCTCTCTCTCTCTCTCTCTCTTTCTCTATCTCTCTCTCTCTCTCTCTCTCTCTCTGCCAATTCTTTGCTCTGGATTTCTATGGCTGTATGTGTATTTCTGATTTTATGCATGTGTGTGTGTGTGTGTGTGTGTGTGTGTGTGTGTGTGTGTGTGTGTGTGTGTGTGTGTGTGTGTGTGTGTGTGTGTGTGTGCATGTGAATCAGTGCATATGCACGTGCAATGATAGCTAGATTATTGCAGCCAGGCCATTAGGATTAGGGATTGATTGAGATACACACTCGCTGTGGGAGATCAGAAAAACATCCAGCACTATAATCCTAAAAGACGAGGAGAGAGAGAGCGATAGAGAGAGAGAGATCGTGACATAAGAGAGATAGAAAGATAGAGAAATAGATCGGGGCGAAGCGCAGCCAGGGGTAAACAGTTATTCTGACATTTTGTGATGTTGAAACTACAGAAAAACAGACCTTCTGACCTGAACTTGAGCACAAATCCCATTTTACAAGTCAACAAAAAGTCACAATCACAATTGCACTACTTCTATGTCTGTGAAACAAACAGCTGTCACTCATACAGAACACTGTACACAGTACACAGTGCTGTACACAGTACACAGTGCTGTACACAGTACACAGTGCGGTACACAGTACACAGTGCTGTACACAGTACACAGTGCTGTACACAGTACACAGTTCTGTACACAGTACACAGTGCGGTACACAGTACACAGTGCTGTACACAGTACACAGTGCTGTACACAGTACATAGTGCTGTACACAGTACACAGTGCTGTACACAGTACACAGTGCTGTACACAGTACACAGTGCTGTACACAGTACACAGTGCTGTACACAGTACACAGTTCTGTACACAGTACACAGTGCGGTACACAGTAGTGAAGAGCACATAGTAACAATGATCCCATGTCATCACCTGTCTTGAGCGCCGAGGGTCCGTCCGAGGTGACGCTGTACACCTGCAGGAACTCGTGCGGCCCGGTGCCCCCCACGATGTTGAAGCCGAACCCGCGGGGGCCCTTGAAGATGGACGTGTGCACGGGGAAGCCCCGGAGGTCCTCGGGCTCGTCGGTGAACCCTAGCACTGAGGAGGGACACACGGCGGCGCGGGCGTCAGGGCGCCAGGCGCAGCAGGCAGCGCTTGAGAGACACCATGTAATAGGATTACAGATGACTTACCTCAGAGGAAGACACAGCCCGAGTCAGTGGACCCACACACACACACACACAGGCACGCACACACGCACACACACACACACATACAGATAGCATCGGAAGCATATGGGATACAAGATTTGTTTTAGTCCTGTGTGTCTGAATGGGTCACCGTGAGGGTTTTATCAGGGAGGAGAGTATCAACAGAGCCAGATGGCACTTACGCCTCTACAGCCGTAAGAGTCAGTAAGTCAGTAGGGCGTAAGTTATTACCATCTTAGTTTAAGGGATGCACTGAAATATCTGCATGTTGCTGTTTCGCCTGTCTTACCCAGATTCAGACGACGTTTCATTCCAAATTTGTCATTGTGAACCGGTAGCATAATAATAAAGAGAATTGGCAACTATTCTGAAGAAATCTGAAATCTTTGTAAAGTAATTGAAAGTGTATTCCTCACATGAACAGGAGCTAGGCTACTTTAACGCTAGTTAATGTTCATGTTTAGTTAATTTGCAAGTTAATGGAAACTTGTTTAATGGAAAGCAAATGCTAACCCAGCAAACTCCCCTTCTCGACTAATAATGATGAATTTGGAATTAAAACATCTGGGTACAACAACATCAATTTACAGATATCTCTGAGTATCTCTTTAACAAATCATCCCACCACTATAAGCAAAATACATTGTATCTATTTTGCTTTACAGGAAAATAAGGGTTACAGGATTAACAGACTGTATTAACATCTGTATTTGTATTGTATTAACAGACTGTATTAACATGTATTAACATCCAGTGTATTTTCATATTTTACCAGACAATTTCAGTGTACACCTGCCTAACAAAATAAATAACCCTCAAAGCTTTATGTAATATTTGAACATATTCAGTCTCACAACGGAGGCGTCTAGATCTCATTCATTTTCTGAGCCTACACTGTAACGCCCCCTAGTGGTTTAAACCCTACACTGCATTCTAGAAGAGAAAGCGATTAGGAGAAGCACATTTTGGCATTCATTTTAAAGGCTACTCTATATACTTCAAAAAATGGGTGAGGTTTTTGTTTTATTATCTTAAAATGGTTTCTTTAGATAATAAAGTAAATATCAAGTATATTTAGGTATTTGAACACCAGTTAATTATGCTACTGTTATTTTCTGTAATATGGTAGCCACATGTGTCAGCAGTGACAGAATGATTATTCTTCGTCGTCACTTCCGGGCCTTAAAGCCTTAATCACATGGACGTCTCAATTCAACTTAAAGCTAATTTGGTCTGGGCTGACTCTGCTAACAAGCTGACTAACGAGTTTCTCACTTCCTGTCTTGACACAAACATGTAGCATCCCATTAGAAACCTGAACAGTTACATGTCTCACACACACATGCACAAGCACACACACATGCACACATACACACACACACACACACACACACACACACATACACACTCAACACAAATACACACACACAAACAAGCACGCACCCACGCACACGCAAACACATGCACGCACCCATGCACTCTCACATGCACACATGCACACATGTACACACACACACACACACACACAAGAGCACATGCAAACATGCACTCACACATGCACGCAAGCACACATGCACACACACACACACACACACACACACACACACACAAGCACACACCCACATGCAAACATGCACTCACACATGCACGCAAGCACACATGCACACACACACACACACACACACAC
>NC_140285.1:14510204-14640204 GCF_964030765.1 Micromesistius poutassou
TACAGAGCGCCGCAACACCTGCCTGGCAGAGCAGAGTCTCCCTCGCTGATGTCCCCCTCCTCCACCCCCTCCTCCTCCACCGCCTTCTCCAGGTTGCTCAGAGACTTGCTGCGTGTGCGGAATTTTTTGAGAAGGTTGCGATGTTCCTGGTAGGTGATGGGAGGGCTCTCCGGGCTGATGTGGACCGGCCGGGGAGTCCCGTAATAGTTCCCTGGGAAAGAGGAAATTACAAGAGACATGCCAACTTTGGATGAAGGATGGACGGAGCTGTTAAACGCCGCGCTGCACGCTAGCCCTTTTCCTTCCTTTTTCTGTCCTTTTTTCCGCGTGAAGGATTCATCTTCAGCGGTATCTATACGGCACCGCTGTCATCCCTGCTGCTGCTGGATCTATAGAAGCAGTAGTGGTGCGTTCAAAGGGCTGCCATGACAACAGAATACAGTCCTCCTTATAGGAAGAAGGAGCGAGCCATGAGCGAGCCACGCCATAATCTGACACTCAACGCATCTTCATTTGAACAATACTGTTATTTTAGTAGCGGCAGTCGCAGTGGTATTATTGCGTCTACTGTACTAGTAGTTGAATTGTGTGTATTGTGTCAGCTTAACATGAGAACAAAAATATGCTAAACGGTTGGACGTGATATGAATAGCACAGAGCTGCGTTGTGCGTGCCGCTGCACATCAATCTCAACCAAAATAAACAGATTGGATATTTAGTATATTTGAGTCATTTGTATCAATAAGGCGGCCGGTGGGCGGACGGTGAAAGTTTATTCCTGACGGCTGCGGCCCCAGCAGCGGTGAGCAATACGGCCTCTCAGGGGGGCCGGTAAGACCCAGACTCATTCTGCCGTGGCCTCAGTCGTATCCATCTGCTCTGGCAGCAGAGCACCAAATCATATTAACCTGCTCCCATTGGCTGCCGACTGCTGCTGGAGGATCAGGGGTGAAGGCAAACACTAGATTGGTGCACTGCCCACCACAAAGAGGTCACCCTCCTCCACCTCCACCACCACCACCTCCGCCGCCGCAGTGGGACCGCCGTGGTTTCTGCAGGCTATACTGGTGTGTTGCCTACTGTCAGTGTTCCTGATTGCCTCGGTGGCAATATGTCTGTCAATGTCACACAGGCGGGGTTAGGGGTGACATTTATTGCGCCCATTAAACGCTTATGAATAATGGATGCTTATCTATCCTCAGCGCTTTTAATCAGTTAGCGGTCTAAGCCCCCTTGATTAAGGAGGAGTCTGTAACAGGACCACCCATATATAATGCATAATCACAGGCCGCACTTTATAACGGCCTTTGATGCTTCCAACCAAGGAAAAAAAATATCCTCAGAAAATCCTCACATTATAACCTTTTCATGGTCATTCTATGTTAGAGTTCCGCACACGATTTTGAAAAGGCAAGGTAAGGTAACGGTAATGACGATATGAGTCAGCTCAAACGACATGAAGGATAGCGATTTACCCCAAGACATTTAAGATATGTGGGGAAAAAGTGAACGATACGGCAAAAGAAACACAACGTTGGGTTCGCCTGTTCTTTGACAAGAGCCACACCTGCGGTACGCGTCACCAGAGAGCTGCTCCTCACCTTTAAACTTGCCGCTCTCCAGCAGAGCTCCTGACTCCTCCAGGGCGAAGAACTCCTCCACAGAGACAAAGTTGTAGTCCACCCCGGAGATCTCCCCGGCGCGGGGCCTCCTGCTCGTACCTTGGGGAGGGACGGGTCGGAGAAGGTGACATTACACCGATGTCTGGGAAGCCAGGAATAAGCCGTGCAGCAGCCCAGGATTCGGGATAACGTGTCAATCAATCCCGGTCTTGGTATTGTCTTTAGTTATTTATGTGAGGGTCTTCCTGGGGGGGGGGACACTCGACACACAGAGACCTTCATCACGTTCCGCAGAGTACTCAACTCAAGACAAAGAGAAGCATGACTCAAATAAGGCGTTTAAATATATTAGATGGATCGGTTTGCAAATGTTTGTTACATTTTAACATCTAATGAACTTATATCTTAAAATAGATATAATTAAGCTAATTGTCCTGAATTAAATGAGGAAAATAACTGCTAAAGTCATCCTTAACGAACCATTAAATATATTGTTATAAAATGTGCTGCGGCTAACTACCAACCAAAAAAAAGAAAAAGAATCAGGACTATTATGAATTCAATACATCAATACCTCATTTATAACCCATGAGCCCGAATTAAACATTAATAAGAGATTCTAAAACGGTGACTTTAATTAAAGCCGATTCCCGATGGTTGCCCCAGGACATTGGCCTGTCACCGTAATAGATTGAGATTCAGTTTGGCCTCTGAGATGGAACAGAAAAATAATCCAAACCAAGCTGGTCCAGAGAAACAAGCCCACCCCCACACGTCATAATGGAGCTTCACTCGGCCACTTTATTGTCCCTTCTCGTGTTTAGATTGAACCTGCGTCTCGGTGGAGCTCACGAGGACGGCGCCGTGTTCAGACACGTCCTCACAGTGTTCACCACAACACACACACACCACCTTCATGCAATTACCCAGCCAGGCAATCTGGTGTGAGAATTGTCATTTACGCATTGGCCTACAATTCGACCTCTGTCTCCCCCTGACCGTGAGATAAGGTAATCCTCCCCTCCTTCCCCCAGACACATCCACACAGATTGAGGACAAATCTGTACCCTCCTTGAGAGCTGCGTTTCATTGTTGCAGAGAGAGAGAGTGTGAGAGAGAGAGAGAGAGAGAGAGAGAGAGAGAGAGAGAGAGAAAAAAAAGAGAGAAAGAGAGAAAGAGAGAGCGAAGGAGAGAGAGAGAGAGAAAAGAGAGAGAGAAAAAGAGAGGGAGAGACACACCCTGTTACCCTATAAACCCAATGATTAATGCACTACTGTCTCAGGTGCACACATACACACACAGGGGCCTCTGTGGAGTCTACACACACAAAAGTGCTCACATTATGTGCACACAAACACCCCCACACACACACACACACACACACACACACACACACACAACCCCCTCCGCAAGCACACACTTACTGACCAACACACACACACACACACATACACACAGACACGCACACGGGGACACACACACACACACTACAGGAGCCAGTCACTCGGCCAGACGAAGTCCCATAGCAACAGTGTTGTTTAGCGTCCGCAGCCCAATCAGCCCCAGTGATGACAGCGTAATGAACGCCGCCAGAGCTAATAGTCTGATGGCCTCTGACAGGAAGCGCTGCTATCTCTGAGCCCGTCCACGGGATCGGAGGCCGTCCTTATCCCACAACCTCCTTGGAGATATATATGACAAGCCAGCAGCGGTCAGGATGGATTATTGACATCCTATCCCTCTGTGACGAGCCCCCCCCCCCCCCCCGCCCCTCCAAGCTCCCTCCCAAACTACCTCCCCCCCTCCCCCCGGGCAGCTCATGGCGGGGGGGGGGGGGGGGGAGGTGAGAGGGGAGAGCTGGGTGAAGCAGAGCCGTCACACAGTCCTGGATGTCCATCCAGACGCCGCATTTTACAACAACGTCTGTCAGGATAGTGCGTCTGCGTGGTCAGAAAAAGAAAACCATCCGCTTCACAATAGCAAAGCCATAGCGCGCGTTCTCATTTAGAGAACTACAAGAATAAGTGACTGCTTCCCTGAGATGACGTTTGTTAGGTTGTCCAGTGGGCCGGAGACGAGCCAGAGACGGTCCCCAAATCGTTGATATTGATAAGGCATCATCTGTATCAAAGTCAGGGCGCGCGGTCCAAGAGATTAGATCGATAATCCAGAAAACGGTCGGAGACACATATCGGAATCTGCCATACGGGATAAAGGCGGCCAGAGCAAACACGGGCGGGCGTTAAGCCTATTCCCCATCAGGCCGTTCCACTGGCCAGCCAACTGGGACACTAAACACTGGGCTGCTCCCTAATGCCATTACAGACAGTCAACATCCTACACACACGCACAGGCCCTCGCTGCACTCCGCTGGCCCTCCCCCTACTTTTGGCATCAAGATTTTCTTTCACTTGTAATTCAATTCAGCCTTTTAAATATTGATGAATGGCCTGCGTTTACTTACCGCTGTCAGTCACTTTCTTTATTCATGACCCCGGCCTGACTGTGAAATACGCTGGCGCATGAGGAAGGGCCCAGTGAAGTCCATGAGGCGTACCTATAGCATACTGCCAAATAATAACAGGCTTCACTTCTCCTGAGGATGAACTAAAGCTGCTTCTTTATGAAGACGTATAAAGAGTAGCCTACACAGTTCAGAGAGGAGGCTTATGGGATTACCAACGTAGCCAAACAGTACATGGTCAAAAACACAGCATTGCCATGTTGCCGTGGGCCAAACTTACTAAGACGTTGTAAGAAGACGATTTTTTGGATCATGAGCTTTGATGAGGCTTAAAGGACGTGACTTCCCCCCCGCATAACAAACCCTACTTCATCCACTGGCGTAATGGGAGGAGGACACATGAGGACCTGAAGGGGGACCACCATGAGGCCGGTTGGAAACAGGTCAGGTGTGAGTTCCACTTGTCATCAAAACATCTTCAAACAGACGAGGGGCGGACGAGATGGCGCCACCGGCTCCACGCTCCACGCTCATCCCTGAGTGGAGTGAGAACGGATTTGCCGGTTCCCAGGCTGTCTCAGGCTCAAAGCAGCGTGCGTGTGTGTGTGGGTGCGTGCGTGCGTGCGTGCGTGTGTGTGTGTGTGTGTGTGGTGTTGATACTGATGCCATGAGAAAAACAGCTTCTTTGTGTGTCACAAAGATCAGAAGATTACATAGACAGGCTGGGGGTGGTGTGTGTGTGTGTGTGTGTGTGTGTGTGTGTGTGTGTGTGTGTGTGTGTGTGTGTGTGTGTTGGTGTGTGTGATTTTGTCACACAGGGAGGGGCGGGGGGGGTTGAAAGCCTGTCTTGTTGTCACTGATAATATGTAGAAGAAAACCCTGAGAGCCAGGTATATAGTATTTATATAGTATTTCCTTATCAGGGAGAGGAGAGCCACAGGGAGCCAGAATCAGGATGTAGAGGGCCCATGTTAACACTAAACCTTTAATTTAACTAAACATTTAATAACATTGCTTCCTTTGATTTGTGTAAATGCAAAAGGAATACATGTTGAATCTATGTTTGCGTTTGTTTTTGCAAAATACAATGTTATGTGTAACTTTAATGACAAATGCTTGTGAATCCTAGTAATCTTTGTATATGACAGTTCTAGTAGTGCTGTAGTATTTTGCTCTGATTTATTATGTTTCTTTGTACATTACATACACTTTCCATAGGAGAGCTCTGGTCTTTATGCTACTGCAATGTTAAAGGGGACATATTATACCACCAGGTGTGAGTGTGATAAGCCGTTACAAGCCGTTTTGAAAATCTGCCTCTTCTGACATCACAGGTGGGCGTGTCCACCTAGACGTGTGCTGGATAGATCAGTCTACCAGCCTACCCAGTGGACTGTAGCAAACGTTGCTCATCTACACTCATCTACGCTCATCTACGTTGCTCAATCACACTCACACCTGGTGGTATAACATGTCATCTTTAAATATAGCAAGGCATCAGATTGAATACATAAATCATATAAGGAGAACAATGGCTTCCAGCCTCCCACAGGGTAGACACAGCTAATAGACCATGTCTTCCCACCCTCATACATATGTAGCATATGTTAGACAATAGCATGTGATTCAGCATAAGGAAAAACACTGGGAGCCTCATTTCAGATGTAAATGGTTTGGTGGAAACATTGGAAGCGTTTGAAAGGCTTGTAATTGAAGTGTAATTGTCTGTGGCTGCGATGTGAATATTTAAGGCTGGTGTTCCCAGAGTGACAGGGTTAGTATCTCTCGCATTGCCGTCTTGGCAGTAGGGACCCATAACGTGTGTGTCCCTCTCGCCCGTGTGTGTCGTGATGTGAGGAGTAGTACAGAGATGACCTATTTCATGGACTAGAGGAGAGATTAGCATACAGTCTACGATACAGTGGGGGGGTCGGCGACTACGCGAGGTGTTCTAGATCAGAAGTAAGTAACTGTTAGTAAAGAGACGTTATCTAAGTCATCGTTACATTTAAAAAGTTAGTGTCAGTGAATGTAATGTAATGCAAATATTAGGAAACTAAAACCATAAATCACAGCAAGGGGCTCTATAAGAGACTAACGAAATGTCAACACCGGAACTCCCACTTGTGGCGGCCAGGGTAGCTCTAGCCGCTGGAGTATGACATCACATGACAGGGTTTAGACTCACTTCACTGAAGCCCGCACACACACACACACACACACACACACACACACACACATACACACACCAACAACAACAACAACAAGAACATTAGCCATTTAGCACCACTGCTGCAGTACTCAGACAGACAGGGGTTCAAATGCAAGAGCAAACTCCCACAGTTCAATAAACACAAGACACACACCCCCACCACCCACACATGAGCACGAGCACACACACACACACACACACACACACACACACACACACACACACACACACACACACACACACACACACACACACACACACACACCCAGAGAGTTGCTAAGGGAATCTCCATATTAATGAGGTTTGTGATTCCCTCACCTGGTGCTCCACTGAAAGTGTTTGTGTGTGCGGATGTGTCAGGATTTTAATTTAAATCCACACACCTTCGCCTTGAGCAGATTGACTCTAAGGAAGTGTCAGAAACAGCACTCCAGTCTCAGGCGACAATCTACACAAGTGTGTGTGTGTGTGTGTGTGTGTGTGTGTGTGTGTGTGTGTGTGTGTGTGTGTGTGTGTGTGTGTGCGTGTGTGTGTGTGTGTGTACAGGCATGGTGGTGGTGAAGTTCTACAATGTTTAGTTGTTTAGTTGTGTTGCAGCAATCAATTACTGCTTCACTATTGATTTATTAACACTTTACAAAAAGGGTACATTAATTAACCATTTGTTAGCATTAGTTGATGTAATAAGCATAGCTAAGAGTTTATAAATAATAATAGTAATAATTTTAACTAATGTATTCATTTATAAACTATTTAATAGGATTAGCTAACCCTAACCCTTACACTAACCCTAGCCCTAACCCTTACCCTTACCCTAACCCTTACCCCTATGCTATTGCTATTGCATTGTTCTCTAATGCTTATTACTGCATTTACTTATGTTGTTTATTGGTTAAATAGTGTACCTTTATTGTAAAGTGTTACTTCTAACCCTATTTATTCACCCTATTTATACCACCCTCAACAAGGACTAGAGGAGGAGGAGGAGGAGGAGGAGGGAGAGGAGGAGGAAGAGGAGGAGGAGGAGATTACTTACATGGTACAGCGCGGAGGTAGAGGTTCTCCCGGATGACCTGCTGTAGCTGGCTGTCCACGGAGCCGGGGGTGAAACACTTGCTGAGATACAACCTGAGATCCTTACACAGTGATGAACCTGAGAGAGAGAGAGAGAGAGAGAGAGAGAGAGAGAGAGAGAGAGGGGGAGGAGAGGGGATGAGATGAGATCACAGCTTACTAAGTGTCAGTAATCACAAATGAGCCTCATTATGTTGTTGTAATTGAGGCCTATCAAGTAGGCAGCTTAAAAGGTGGCAGGATGTAGCATCACAAAGAACGGTGGCTGAAATCCACACGTTGGGAAAGCCTTATTTACGACCTCGGCCCCAACACACACACACACCAATAACGTGCACTCATCTCCCATGCATCTGACAGCGGTTAAGTGATGCAACGCGTCCCCACCTATCAACCGATTTAGAGTTTGGTTTATAAACCATAACCATGATTCTGTCAGCGACGAGAGAGAGAGAGAGAGAGAGAGAGAGAGAGAGAGAGAGAGAGAGAGAGAGAGAGAGAGAGAGAGAGAGAGAGAGAGAGAGAGAAGCAGAGAGACAGAGAGAGAGAGAGAGGCAGAGAGAGAGAGAGAGATGCAGAGAGAGAGAGAGAGAGAGAGAGAGAGACAGAGAAGCAGAGAGACAGAGAGAGAGAGAGGCAGAGAGAGAGAGAGAGACAGAGAGAGAGAGGCAGAGAGAGAGAGACAGAGAGACAGTGTGAGAGAGAGAGAGAGAGAGAGAGAGAGAGAGAGAGAGAGAGAGAGAGAGAGTGAGAGAGAAAGAGAGAGAGAGAGAGAGAGAGGGAGGGAGCTGATCAGCGGGGCTCTGATAACCTCTTCCACCCCCTCCCCTTGCCTCAGATATCTTCATCCATCCCCGGCGCTTTACGGCCTCTGATGACAGGTCACTCGCTGTTATGGATGGCCTCGGTGCATTTACCACTTGTCACTTGTGACAGAAAACTACACCACTCTCCCAGGGTTACCCCCGCCCTATGAGCCAAGACACCACACCTCCCCACCCACCACCACCACCACCACACCACCACACCACCACCACCACCACCACACCACCACCACTACCACCACACCACCACCACCACCACCACTACCACCACACCACCACACCACCACCACACCACCAACACCACACCACCACACCACCACACCGCACCACCATACCACCATTGCCACCACCACACCACCACCACCACCACCACCACACGTCCAACACCACACCACCACCACCACCACCACCACCACACGTCCAACACCACACCACCACCACCACCACCACACCACCACCACTACACCACCACCACCACACCACACCTCCCCGCCCACCACCACCACCACCACCACACCACTACCACCACCACACCACCACCACCACACCACCACACCACCACCACCACACCACTACTGCCACCACCACCACCACTACTGCCACCACACCACCACCACCACACCACCACACCACCATCACCACCATCACCACCATCACCACCACACCACCACTGCCACCACCACCACCACACCACCACTGCCACCACCACCACCACTACTGCCACCACACCACCACCACACCACCATCACCACTGCCACCACACCACCACCCGCCCACCCCTGCCCCTTCTGCCACAGTGGTACGGCCGGCGGTAGATTGAATTTGCCACGCTATTAAAAACCCTCACACTAATATAACTTTATTAGCGGAGGCAGTCAACCCGCAACACACATTAGACCGGCCACATATGCTCCCCTAGACAGAGGACGAGCCCTGGGCGGCCATTTCCACCGGAACAGAACCTAAAGCTTGTGTGCATCACGCGGTGCAGCAGCTGTCCCACAATATGCTTGATGAACTTTTTTTATTTTTTTTTACACATAATAATTGCTCCGGCTTATAATTCAGGAGGAAAAGCTACAACCAAGTACAATAGAACGGCCCTTCAGGCTGATTCAGGGTGGAAACGTCCAACCACTACTTTCAATACAAAGTGTTAATCCCGTTTAACAGCTAAAAGGGTCTGGACTGGACTGGGGGTACTGGGGGGGGGGGGGGGGGATGTGGGGGAGGGTTGCGGTACATTCACTCATCCATCACTGCCACCCGGTACAGGCAGGCAGGGCACCCAGAGGAGGCAGCGGCCGGACCCTGGGATGATAATAGATCCAGCGTGGGCGGGGGGGGAGGGGGCGGGGGAGAGAGGGGGGGAGGGGGAAGCAGGGTCCTCATTTACACTCCTGTGGCCGATTTAGCCATCAATCTCCCCCCCAGCAAGGCCGCTGGGAGCCACAGGCAGGTGTCAGTCTGGAGACATATTGCTCTGCTCAGGCCTAACAGAGACATCAGTTACCAGAGCCCTCCCCGCATAAACGCCAAGGCCGTCGGAGGGTGACTGACGTCTGGGCGGACGCGGCCGCGGCTCAGGGTGTTGCGGGGCGTGTGCGTCAGTGGATATTCTCACCCCCCCCCCCCCCACCGTCCCACATATTGACCGAGCGCCTTGACGTCCGCCCGGAGACCGGCTGACACGTGCGGATCAGAACACGTCAGGGCTTATTGAGGGAGAGACTCTGGGTTTACTTTATTGGGTGAGGGGGAAATTAGGTATGACACGAAAGATGCTAACAGATGCTAACAGTATACGCTGAGTGATTGGGGCTGTTTGGTTTGTTAGGGTTAGGGTTGGGTTATGTAACTCTAGGGTTAGGTTATGTAACCCTAACCCTGACCCTGATGCACAAGGGATCAGATTCAGACCAAAGCATAACCCCCAGCGACCCTCCTTCCCAGTTGAGGGTCTTTCCAGTGGTTTTGGGGGACGATTGACCGACATGACTTAATGTTAATCAGCCATCTAAACGCTCCATCTCTGTGACGCGATGCAAACATCAGGCTGGCTTAAAATAGAGAAATCATTGCAGTGTGCATGAGCACGGGCGCTCCAGGGTCGCATCTGATTCATGGGCTGTCAGTGAACAGAAAAAGACCCAAACTAGGCCACAATAAACAGTGGTCGGGGAATGAAAGGACGGCAATTGGTTGGAAACATATATTATTATTAGGACTATTATTAGTATAAACACGTTAAACATTGCCATTAGTCATTCTGTCAACTGATTGTTTTCTAAGATCATTACACTTAAAGGACCTCCACTGCATAATGGGCCCTTTTTAAAAGTAGCAAAAACACAGATGTAGCTCATAACATAAATTGTGGGTCCTTTCGATGTAGGTTTGGCAGTGCGCCAGTATAGACCCAACTACTCAGGTAAATACACAGAGGCCGCACAGGTTCTGGGACACTCATAAATAAAACCAGCCTAATGTTCAAATCTGAGCAACAGGAAGAAACTCTACCCTGCTACTGCAGAACGGTGAAAGGTGACATCGAAGGGTGAAACACTTGACACCATTTTTATATATTCCTCAACACTATTTATTAAATTGCCCTTTGCTGAAAAAGCTCTCCACAGACGCGTGTTGTTCACACTCTCGTCGTTCTTCTTTAGTCGTGTGTTTCCAGCGCAGATCGCACCGAGGGGGCGACAGCGGAGGGGTCGTACATCATGGACCGAGCGCTCCCACCTACCGGGCGACACCGTCTTGATGCGTACGGGGTGGGGGCAGGAGCTGAGGACCCCCCGCACGTCCCCCAGGGTCATGCCCAGCACCGGGGTGCCCCCGATCTCCAGGATCACGTCGCCCACCGTCAGCCCGCCCCCCGGAGCCGAGGTGACGAATGGGAACTCTGCGTAGTCGGCTCCTCCGCCGATGGCCACGCCCAGGTCGGCCGAGGACCCCACCAGGGGCACGAAGCTGTCCTTCACCTTGGAGTGCCAGTGCAGCTTCCTGACGGCCGTCTTAGACATGGCAAACGAGCTGCAGGGGACAAGAGTTACACCGGAAAAAAAGTTTGTAAATCCATAAGTTTCTAACCCTTAATGGCAAATTTTGCGTTGCATTTAAGGACACAAATGTGCCCCGTGTTCAATATGTTACAATAATATCCTCAAATAATTAAAAACAACAGATTCAGCACTTTAAATAACAGTTAATTACAGTCAGGCTGGCTGATCTACCCTGCGCTGCGTAAAGTATCACACACACACACACACACACGTCCCCTCAGCTTCATTAAGCCAGCCCTAGCGAAGATGGATGTAATGTATTCACATAAACCCGCGGCGACGCATTGAGACGCATCTTCAATCGCACGAAGAAGAGGAGGACGGCACAAACAAGCCAGCTGAATCATTACCGAGAGCGACATCATACACGCCGGGACGGGAACGTGTCACAACAGCAGGCTAACAAATGAACGGGAACTTTAAACCTGCTGAGCTCCACGGCTTACTTCTATCAAATATATGGAACGGGTGCTCGCTCTCCTCCTGCTTAAAATACATGAATAATCCGATAATCAGTGTCATTGATGGAGGACGCCTGCTAAACGTTATTTGCGTATTCCTCCAGTGGTGGTCACTAGGATGACTCAGGCCTAGGACGCCATGGTGACGACTCAAGAGACGAGGAAGGAAGGGAGGAAGGAAGGACAGGAAGAAGCTGCAAAGAAAAGAAGGAAGCAAACATTTCAGGAGGGTATGAGGAAAGGGAGAGAGAAAGAGAGAAAGAAGGAAAGAATGACCGAAAGGAAGGATATAAAAGAGGGAAGAGGGAAGGAGGAAAGGAAAGAAGATTGACATAAATATGGAAGGAGGCACGAAAGGAAGGAAGGAGGTATGGAAGGAAGGAAGGCACTAAGGCGGCCAGGAGGGAGGGTAGACAGAGCCAGGCATATCAAGCAGCGGAAAGGCTCCCCATGGGTCTGTTTTGCAGTGAGGGTCTAATAAAAGCAGTACGAATGGTCCCAGGATGACCGGATACACCTAATCCTTTCTAGCTGACTGACCAGAAGACAGGCTTGAGCTGACAGAGATCCCCTGTCTACAACACTCGCCCCTGTAGTACTACAGGCCCAGAGAAGGCTGTCTCGGCCCGGGAAGGAGCAAACATGACCCAGGAAGACGCCTATATAAGGATTAATGAGCGAGAGTCTGCGGAAAAAGTTACAGGACGTATTGTACGAAAAACAAAGAATCTTGAGTATCGATAGATTGTGCGTGATTGTGTATTTTTGCCTTTTGGGAGAGATAGAGGGAGCCATAATGAGAGAGAGACAAAGAGAATGGGGGGGGTGGGGTGAGGGTGGGAGAGGGAGAGAGAGAGCGAGAGCAAGAGAGTGAGAGGGAGAGAGCGGGAGCAAGAGAGAGAGAGAGAGAGAGAGAGACAAAGAGAGCGAGAGAGAGAGAGAGGGAAAGAAAGAGAGAGAGAGACAAAGAGAGCAAGAGCGAGAGAGAGAGAGAGAGCGAGAGACAAAGAGAGAGAGAGAGACAAAGAGAGAGAGGGAGGGCGTAAGGCAATGAAAACATAGGGAGACAGGAGGCTGGGAGGAAGGGTCTGGGTCAGATATAGAGGCGCCACATTGCCTGAGGTTAGCGATGGAGTCATGCGTTTAACCTTGCAGGAATCAAGGGCAGGCGACGTGAGTCAGAGAGTGGGAGCAGCGCAGCCCGTTGTCTCAACACACAACCCTCAAAACCACAACACCAGAACAACAAACCAGAGCAAGTGAAAAGGAACATTAATCGTCTCGTGTCAGAAAGATTTTTCAAAGCCTTTCAAAAATACGTTTAAGCGGAGGAAACTAGAGCTAGGAAATGTTGAAGTGCCTTTTAACACCGGCATGTTCCAACCTGAGATTACGCTGATCCCTTTATCTCTACCTGGCTGTGCGGAGTCCCAGTTCTCTGTGCTCCCACTGTGAAGCCTTCTGCGCCAACATAGTCGACCTGCTTCCAAAAGCCAGCTGACCTCACACACACACACACACACACACACACACACACACACACACACACACACAACACAACACCAACAACACCAAACAAAATGGCAGAACACAAACAAACAAAGTACTTAAATTCATGTTCTCCTTTAATCCAAACAATATTTCCACCAGGCCTTGATCTCACATGACAGGATTTACAAAAAGACTTTCAATCTTCCTGGTATTTTCGACCAGATGCTTATAATGCTAAAAATAAAATAAATCAACCGGTGGCCTGCGACGGTATTCACGTGACCCCTTCAGTTCAGCTCACGTTTGCACCGGCCCTGTTGTGTTGCCAGCACTTCCCGTCCGGTTGCGTTTGCAGCAGAGAAGTTTGTAATAATGTGTGGCTGCTTGTGTTGACCTCCTGTGTGTGACGGTTTAATGAGCCACAGCCTGTCACACCGGCTGGACCCTCCTGTCCTCCACCACCACCACCACCACCACCACCTCGCCCCCATCCCTCTGTTGTTGAGTCAACAAACCAGCCGCCCCCGCCCTGTCCCCCCCCCCACCCCCACCCCCCCCCACCCCCCCCCCCTCCCCCCGCACTGTATTCACAACACCAGCGCCACGCGCCGCCCGGCTGGCTCTGTGTGTTCAGTGGGAACGAAGGGCTCGCTGTTATCATCATGAACCGTGTTCATGTGTCAGGTAGAGGAGGGGATTCAGCCGGTTGGTGGGAAAACGTTTGCAGCGGATGTGGCGTAACTGGATGGACTGGTCGTGGGTTTGGCGTGCTGGGCAACGCTGTTTTTCTGCCTGGTGCTCTGAACTTGGCGGCCCTCACCGCAGCATTAAGGGGAGGCATCAGCATTAGCATGCATCACGTGTGCAGACATTTGACAGCGTTCCAGCGGCTTTTGATGTGGACCGACTTATATTCAACATGGTTTGGAAGCAGTGTCTCGTGCATCCACTTGGCGTTGCTGGTTACACGGCTTCTCCTTGGCATGGAAAGAAACAACAAATGTTGAGTCTGTGTTCAGCGCGCCAGCTAGAATTAGAATGAACACCTCTGGCTGCACATCTGTAAACATGATTCGGACCAGGCTCATGAAGTCCACGTCAGGCTAAGACCATGACCATGACTGAAGCTCCCGTTTCAAATGTGAAGGGGAAACAACCACACCAAGCAGAAATGAATTGCACCTGTCAGAGGAACACAATACACTGATACAAGGATATCCAAGCCTATATAATGAAGAAGATACTATCGAAACATTGACCTTTCGTCCAGAGAAGAGCTGACCGATACATATCCTGTTTCACAGATTTCCTTCTCTCCAGCGATCTGCCCTGGCTTTCCTTTGTGATTCAGGCTTAACAGTGTAACTTCAAACCATAGCATTCTGTGAAGGGCAATAGCTATGGGTCCGGTGGCTATACTTAAAGCTTAGCTATGTATATAGCAGTACATAGATTAATTACTGTTTTCTTCATTTACTTAAGACTTTCCAAGATGTGCTGTATATTTCGATGTGAATTCATTCATTTGTGTGTCTCACTATTCATTTATAAAAGGAAAAAAAGGCAAGCACCAATCCTGATATGAAAATAAACTAATAAATGATGATACGACTTTTAAGCATTATACTAATAAAATCTCACAATGAATGAACAAATGTAAACAAGTGCTAACCCTGACAAGAGGCCTAAAGCAACTCCAACTAATTTGAAGGAAGCAGATAAATACCTTCACGATACAACCAACAACATTTGCAGCTAACCCCAACTGCTGGACACCTTTATGGGCCAGATGCTTTCCCATAAGTAGGATGCATACTCAGTAAGTTGCACACTCAGGCGCTGCAGCCTGAGAGAGTCAGGCTCCACCAGGGAATAGTGCATTGACATTGGCTAGGAGAGCATCCTTGAGCATAGGCAAAACACAGAAATAAATATGAAGGTTAATTGAATTCCAGAGGATCGAGGCTCCTATAGGGTTGGAGGGAGGAGAAGAAGTGAGGTTTAGGAGGTCCATCTGGAATCAGGACGACGGGGACTGCATTGGCTGAGCTGAACTTTTCCATTCAAAATATAATAACATGGGCACCATAACACAATTGGTTTCTGCGATCCCCATATTCCTTTAATCCATTCACAATACACTCAGAGCCGGCTCCCCGAATCTGGAAGAAGCTTTTGTGATGAAATCAGCCGACTGTCAAGTCTAGTTATTCTCTTGGGGTTCCTGGTGTCAATCTGGATTCGTCCACATCTAATGTTACTCTGATCTAAAGCTGACATGATCAACTATGACCACAGCAAACTTAATCCCAACTTCTATGCAGAAAGAAAAGCTCCCTTTTTATTAAACACAATGGAAAGCTCTTTCCATTTATGTGATAAAATAAAGAGTCTCTGTCTTAACATGGTATTACATAATCAACTGCCATTTCATAGAAAAACCAATCAATATGAATAACCACGATAAAAAAAAGCTATGCAATATATGTGCAGATGTGATGTAATATAATTTGAGATTACTCCTGGGCCCTTTAGTCCAGCAATTACACACACACACACACACACACACACACACACACACACACACACACACACACACACACACACACACACACACACACACACACACACACACACACACACACACACACACACAAAACAGATGTACATGTCTACAGTCTCTTTTCTCTAATTAATTGGAATATCATAATTAAAATGAGCAATTAATTTAGCATAACATTATTGGATAGACAGGCATTTCTTATTTTGTGCACAAGCACTTAGGATTCAGGACACAGAGTCTGCCATTTTCAAAAGTGAAATTCAGTGGATATTGATGCACTTGTTTTGTCAGCCAGTGTGTGACTGGCATGGATAACAACCTGCTGTTCTGTCTGCCCTCAAACATTAGCACTAAATGAATATCTTACATGAAACTAATGTGGATCTCAAGTTATTCACTGTGAGCGATATTGGTAATGTGAGACATGAATGAAAGCTTTTTATGTGCAAGAAACTCATCACATAAAATACCTGGGTATCCATAGTTTACATTCCGTAATAACATACGATTATATCGAGTATACTAAGGGTCACTGGTCACTAGTGTTAGAGTATCTCTATCTTGAAGTGTCAAAGTACTTGACCAGTGGAGATAGCCTCCATTGAACCCCACAGCCAACTCATTGAAGAGAAACAAATAAGCTCCTCTCTTAACTTGAACCTGCATTGGGTGAACACTTGCACTGACCTCCCATGGTTCGTGTTGGAGTGCAGCCAAGTTAAGCATCTTCATTTACAGTGACTGAAATTCATTGTAACTAATCCAATACACTTTTTTTTTGAGAGAGAGAGACAAGAGATGCAAATGAGCGTTCTCGGAGTACCACCGTAATCAGCATCTTCCCCCTGACCTCCGCCGTTGAATATTTACAAAAAGCAGTTGGACGCTCATGGGGGTGGGGGTGGGGGGGGTGGTCACTTGCATATCTAGGGCACAAGTGTGCTCAACGTAAACAGAGAGCAGTGGTAGATTTAAAAATAAAAGATGAAATGCTTATGGAATGAAAACACACACACACACACACACACACACACTTCCTTAGCTGCACACAAATGCATATTTCATGCACACTACACAGCAATAATAAATTGTATTGCCATTTCTTGTTTTCATATTTGTCGCTGTGGTTCTGAACATATTAGCATACCCAACGTGACATTAAGTGGGTGCGTAAAATATGGTCGAAGATTGAAGAAGGCTAGCCCACCCCCTGAATAGTCACTCTTCTTCTACAGTAGCGAACAGCGAGCACATGTTGTACATAACAGTACACACGCGCAGAGCAGCGGGCTTTAAGCTCACGTGTGGCAGTGTTCTATACCCCAGTTCCTGTGAGGAGGATCCACCCAACAGGTCTTCTGTCTCTCTATCTCTCTCTCTCTCTCCCTCTCTCACCTGGAGTGTCAGGAGGCATTACAGCCCTGGCTGAGCTCAGAGAGGAGCTCTTGTGTAACACACAGCCATGCTTTAATTCAACAGAGGGACGACACGTTGAGCTTCTTAACAAAGATGTTAGATACGGGAGGATGACACAGGGAAACACGGGAGGGGAGAGGAGGGTCGGCTAATCAGACGACCCAACAGAAAGCCCATCAGTCATCACAGAAAGAGCTGGAGACATAGGGAGAAGTCCAACCAACAGAGGGGGTTTTGGGGGTGAAGGTATCGCTGAGGAATCTATTATTCATGATGAAGTAGAGGTTGTACATTGGCTCACAATAGCATGAAAGCATTTTTGCAAGGTCACAGGACCATAACCCGAGCAAGACATGGTTGTTTGAGAGTGTGTGCGCGTGGTTGTGTACATGAATGCCTGCATGTGTGTACGCATGCATATGTGTATGTGCATGCTTGAACGTGTACTGTATGTGTGTGTTTGTGTATGCAAGCAACTGCATATGTTTGTGTGTGAATGTGTGTGTGTGTGTGTGTGTGTGTGTGAGAGAGAGCATATGTCTGTGGGTGTGTACATGCACCTGCATGTGTGTGCGTGCGCGCGTGCATGCGTGTGTGTGTGTGTGTGTGTGTGTGTGTGTGTGCTGGAGGTGGTGTAAGTGAGAGATACTGCTGATTCAGGGGGAATGGCTGAAGGTGACCCTGGCTCCCTCACAGAGCCTGTCTCACCACCTGATATTGATCCGTGTTGTCCCGCTCTGATCTGACTCTGGGACGCCTCACACACCTTCAAGGCCTCCCTGACACGCCAAAAAAAGATGTCACCGAGAGGTTGTTAGTTCACACGGGATTATTGATTTGTTGTCGATTATTTTCCCCCTGGATGCTTCGGTCTAACTGCCGAACGCAGCCTTGGCCAAATTGAATTGAAGGATGCGCAGGAAATCATCATCACACCCCCCGATGGTCGCAGTGGCATCGGGTCCAGTATGGGCAGAGAGAGGGCGAGGGAGAGAGAGAGAGGGAGAGAGAGAGAGGGAGAGAGATAGAGAGAGCTAGAGGGAGAGAGGGAGAGGGGAGAGGGAGGGAGAGAGAGACAGAGAGAGAGAGAGAGAGAGAGAGAGAGAGAGAGAGAGAGAGAGAGGGAGGGAGAGAGGGAGAGGGAGAGAGAGAAAGCGTAAGAGAGATAGGGAGCAAGAGAGGGAGCGAGAAAGCGAGACAGAGGAAGCAAGAGAGAGAGAGAACTAGTAGAGTAGAGTAGTGGCGGAGACAACGGAAATGATGGCGGCTAGGTGCAAAGGTTCGGTCCACAGATGGGGAGAAGAAGTGTGCCTGCACGTCTCTGCCTCGTCAAGGGTAAACTGCTGATCCCCCCCTCACCACCACCCCTCACCACCAGCACCACCACCACCACCACCAGCACCCCCGCCAGCCCTGTGCCCACCCCTTCACTCTCTCAGCCAGCCTCCTTCTGTGTTCAAACCACACCTTAAAACGCCAGCCTGAATATGCATGAACGTGAAGGACACGTGAAGAGGTGCATAATCAGACAATCAACAGCTCCGGCATGGCGCGCGTTAATGCCACGAGAGTAGAAAAAAAAGCGTGGCTGGCTTCATCTCTGCCGCTCATTAGGAGATAAAGTGGATTAATGTTAATACGTGGACGCGCGTTTCCACTCACAGCTGGTTCAAATTTAGGTTGAGGAGCGGGATCAAAAGAGGACAAATGGAGAGAATGAGACCCGAAAGGCTTAGTTTATAATCACAGTCCAGAGTGAGTACTGGGCACACCAATTATACCCAGCCCCGTGGTCGGGGGGCTGGCCAGACGGTGCAGCAGTTGTGTGTGTGTGTGTGTGTGTGTGTGTGTGTGTGTGTGTGTGTGTGTGTGTGTGTGTGTGTGTGTGTGTGTGTGTGTGATTGTGTTTGTGTGTGTGTGTGCATATTATTTTGTGGACAGTCTGAAGGCAGAGGTCTCCCTCTCCACACGTGCCATGTGTCTCTCCTTCGCTGTCACTTAATTAATGATTTATAATAACAGTACATAACCTTGACACGCTCCCAAACCACAGAGCGGTCTGCTGGACGGGTTCAGGGTCGCACGTCAATCACGTCCGAATAGGGACACACCCAACAATAACACTGGTGGGCAGACACACACACACACACACACACACACGCATGCGGCCACACGTGTGTGAACCAACACAACAGCTGCACTTCCCCCTGTCCACACCACACGCACACGCACTGCACATGCACATGCACCCACCCACCAACACAAACACACACACACACACACACAATCAAATACACGCACACACACACAAACACATGTGCATGTGCCCAAGCAAACACACACACACACACACACACACACACACACACACACACACACACACACACACACACACACACACACACACACACAAACACATACACGCACCTGCAAATTACAATGACATTTTTGCAAGTCACTTAAATTTACGCAACATAATTTCTTCGATACTATGAAACGAGTGCAATGCATTATGCATGTGCATTTGTTTACAGAAAATATCACGTAGATATGCAATAGCCTAGAAATTCCGGTGCTATAATTTCAAAAATATCTTAAAAGCACAATAAAGAATCTTAAATGTTTATTTAAAAAATTCTAAATAAGCTTACTCTAACACTGACCGTCAAAGCAGCCCAAAAGGGCTGATGCATAAAAGTTGAAAAAAAATAAGTACACTCCTATGCGTGAATGCACCCCTATACGTGTGACCAACCATCATCACAAACCAACATTCTCCCCTGTATCTCTCTATCCCATGTTACTCGCCAAGGTTACACAAAACAACACAGTCTCAAATGTCTTGTATAAAGGCAAAATACTGACCTGCCTTGTCGTTGACATACACACATTCTTTTCAAGCAATTCAGCCTTTCGAAGAGGATCCGTTTAAACGCGTCTATATACATTGACCCGGGTGTAATGACAGGACGAGTAAATGCAAGTGATTATATGAACAAACGAAGCTATGATCATTGAGACTGATATTTCCAGCACGGAGAAAGTCAGGCGCGATGTGCCCGCTAGTGGGATAACGTGGACACTAGTGAAGGATGCTCTGAGCATCAGACCCGTGGTGGTCTGGAGAGGGAGAAAAAAAACTGTCGTGCAGATCTGACAGCGTTAGCTCTATAAATCGCAGGCGGACGAATCGCTGTAAGCAATACAACAAAGTGGATATCCGTAGGCACACGTCAGAAGTGCAGTGCATGCATGTTTTGGTGTTCGTTTACTTGTTAACACCTTCTGCAAATTCAGTTAGAATGACACTGTGCTATTGCATGTTACAATTGCTCACCTGCATGTCTGCTCTTCTCCTCGACAAGATATCCCACTTTCTTCTAAGCAAATGTTGCAGTTCATTTAGCAGACACCCGGAACACGTGTCAATATGTAATGTAGATTAATTTATCAAGCAAATGATTTTGTCGCTAAAAAAAAAAAGAGGATTTAACCAGTTAGAGAACTACTGCAGACACAATGACGTGATGGTCAGTTTGTTGTAGATAAGGAATCAGGGCTGGCTATACCGTCCAGAACGTATGGACGGACTGTGATCTCGTTCCCCTAAGGCACTTTAGTAACAAAGCAACATTATTATGGCTAATGATGGGCTAATGGGAAGTTTGGATGCATGTAGGGGAGGGAATGAAGAGTTAAAAGTACCGCCCCTATTTTGCAGTTTACCTGAGCATCACTTTTTGCACGGCGCAAATCTTAGAACAGGTAGACCTGAACATGTAGGCCTATACCACCACCTCCGTGGAAATTACGATACTCGTAATCTACGCAACATACTTAATATTTGTTATACCAAAAAACACGTGTTATATTATTATAGCACATATTTTTGTCTGCAAAACTTATATTTTCATATGAACTTGGTGTAGATGTGCTCAATGTTTATTCGACTATCGTTCCTCGTAGTCCTATATGATTAAATTAAGACATCAAAAATAGTCGTATCTCTATATCAAAGCTTTTATACTGTTCTAGTAAAGGTTTTCTGTGGTTCTGTGGGATGGGATAGGATCACGCAATGCAATGGGAGTTGTAGTGATAATTTACTTAGAAGCTATGAAAAGATGAACATGGAAAACTACAACTACCACAATGCATTTCGCCTACATCTGTCGGTCCCTAAACAACCATGGCGTCGCACGGAGATGCTACCGATCTACCCAAGTCTGGGGATTCTGAAGGGGAGAAAAAATCAGCTTTTTCTTTTGGATTTTCTAAAACGGTTAACAAATTTAAACCGAGTAACGACAATAAAATCACGAAAGAGGAGACGGATTATTTGACCGGAATCGATGGAAGAGAACTGCTAAGGTGAGCAACACAGGCTAGCGCTAGCTAACTGCGTGACAAATGTATCTTGAAATTTATCTTCTGCATTATTATACTTTGATCTCTTTGTCAACCAGCAAGTGTAATGAATATTACTTTTCATGATTGTCTTACACAACTATAATTCATACATATAAAGACGCTGATGCTTTGTAACGTCAGTGTGGGTAATCGCAATAGAGTCAACATCGTTTCTTGTTTGCTTCTTATTTTTAAAGCACTGCGTTGTCTGTGTTTTCAGTACAAAGCCAGTTAATAAGCCGAAGGAGATCATCATCCCCCTCATCCAAAAGAACCGCTGGTGTGACCGAGTGGACAAAGCAAACAGAGACGACAAAAATGAAGCCAAGCCACATGTCCCTCTTGAAGATGGCTCTGTTGAATCTCAGGCTGTCAAAGAACTCATTGAAGGTTTGTGGAGGAGGGACAAGTTATTACATTACAAGTTGGTATATTGAAGTAAGTAAAGGTATAAGAAAACATGCTAATACTTTTTTTATGTCGTTATTTTAGACTCCGCAAGGCAGCAAGAGAAGTGGCAGAATGGAGCTCAGCCCGACCTTAACCTCTCCATCCCTCTGCTGATGCAAAACCAGGTCCCACAAGGTTTTGAGGATGGCGACAAAGTCAAAGTTGATCTGCGACCTGAATCCGTAAGTATATGGAGTGGGAACTTGTATGGAGGGTTTTCATTGTATGGCTACAAACCCTGCATTCTCTATAAGCTTCTATCAGCTATTTTTGCTCACCCACTTCGTTTTTGAATACATTTTCGTTAATTCATATGGTTCTCATGCATTCTATAGCAATGACCAGTAGTCTAACACATGCATGGGAACCTCAATCATCAATTATGCACGATTGAATCAAAACAAAGTGGGTGTGACCACAAATCGCTGACTTCAGCTTTAACAGCTTTTAATCTTGGCAAACATAAAAGTAAACAAAATACACTCTGTACCTAGACTACTTCAAGCTGATCAATTTTTTAATATACTAGAAAATGAAGGCTTGCTCGGTACTAGGCATGCAATCATTTTGTTATGGTTCAAAAGAGAACGTTTATTTGGGGATTCAAAGCAGCAAGCTTAGATGTCAGTCTATTCTAGCTTGTGGCAACTATTTTTAGTTCAAGTGATAATAAGTATAATTAGAAACCAACAATGGTTTAAGGCAGTTCAGAGAGTAGGTGTTTGCAGACTGGGCATTGTTCCACCTATTATTTAAGAATATGAAACTTCTGTCAATGCAGATGTTTCCTAACCAGAACAACTACCGTTCTCTCTTTTGTTGACACGTGTGTACGGAGAACTTATAAATGAATGCTCGGATACAAGTGTTTTTCCAGGAGTTTATTTCTGTAAAAAAGGGAAAGCCCTCCTGAGTCCGTCTCCTCCTTACTCCCGTCACTCATAACAGACGGGGCCCTTGGCAGTTTGACAGCGGGGCAATGGGGTCGGGTGCCCTGGGCTCATTTAGTGCATCCCTCCTGCAGAACTGTTCTCCGCAGTAGAGTCGGGAGTTGAGCAAGCGCCACAGTCGGGGTGCAGGCTGCCACGTCTGCCTGGTGACTCTTAGTCAGCTCGTGCCGAGGCTGGCTGACTGGAGCCAAGGGGTCAGGAACGACCAGCATCAGCTGTTTCTTTCGCTGTCACTCGGCACACAACACAAACAGAAATGTTTTATGGAGCAGAAGTGGAAAATTACATTTGCATCTTATTTTGGCAAAAGACTTGGTGGAATGACGGCGGCTCTTGTTGATTTGTGTTGTGAATCATGTAGAACATTATTGATCTTGTATTTGTCAGTCCACAGACGCAGATTATGAAAGCGTTCCTGTTGAAGCCTATGGTCTGGCTATGTTGAAGGGAATGGGATGGAACCAAGATGAAGGAATCGGGCGCACGTTTAAACAGTCAGTACTATTCCTATCCATCTTCCAAAATGTACCATTGTTGCTGTTATGAACAGCATTATACATTTTGAAAACCATAGGCCAGTACTCCATACATAAAAAAATGCCTTTGTCTGCACTTTCAACTGTGCACATTTCCAAGTGAAATAAAAAATATCTTTAATCTCGCCCGATGTTAGTTATGCATTCACTACTAAGACTGCATTCATCAAGCTCCCTGTTTATTGATTGAATCCACCTCTCCCCCGTAAATCCATGCAGAAACGTGAAACCTATTGAGCACCAGCTTCGACCGAAAGGGTTAGGCCTTGGGGCCGATCGTTCGGCGATAAGGGACCTGGAGCCCAAGGGGCGTCAACGCAAACCCAAGCCAGGAGACGAGCCAGGGAAGGAGGAGAACTTGGTCCTGGGGCCTGGGGGCTGTGTGTTGGTGGAGTCCGGGGCACACAAAGAGCTCTACGGCAAGGTACTGCCAATATTATCTATTATAAAAATTGTATTGCCACTTTTCTTGAACCGCTATGTTGTGTAGAGTCAGCACTTTACAGTCAGGCATCTGGTGTGGTGACAGAAAGGGAGAAGGCACCATTTAAATGATTCACTTAAAAGGAGGGTGGCCTCCTCAAACTAAAGCTGAAGCAATCCTGTTAAGTGCTTGGAACGCACCAGGTTGACCATCAACCCCTACATAAAAGGAGGCCATATACAATATTGGAATTCCCCAGAGACAATACCAACCCGCCTTTTTCTTGTCCAATGGAGTCACAGCTGTTGGTATGCATGCATCGCAGGGTCTGATCGGAGCTGTTTTTTACGCTCACATTTTACGCTTCACTCAGAACTGCTCTCATGCTCTATGTTTACTTTCCTGCTGAAGTACAGCAGACCGGTGCCTGTTAGCTCATGGCTCAGATCCTTTGACCTGCATGCTTCTTAATGTATTGGTTGAACATGCTTTGCAGATAGAAGGGGTCGATCCTGACAACGCTCGCGTGGTGGTCAAGCTGGCCATCGGCGGGCAGACTGTCACCATCAGTCAATACGGAATCAAACTGGTGGACCGCAAAGAATACGAAAGAAACAGCAAGGACCTCAGTGAGTACTATTTGATATTGTGTGACACGATTTACTGAATTTAGTTTAATTTAATGAAGAACACTCATTAGGAAGGAATTACTTCAGGTATATTATAATAAGATATCTTATTATCTTATCATAAGATATCTTATTATCTTATAATATAAAACGTCACCATTAGTTGTGATTATTTTGCATGAGAAGTCTGTTAACTTGATACAGTCTTGCAAACATTTCATACGACTGTACAATGTTAACTGTCATTGGAATAGTGGTGTGTTGGTGTGTGTTGGTATTATATTCCTAGCCATACCTGAACTTTAAATTACCTTGCACTATCTGGTTGGATTCTTACTACATTTTGCTGTATCGTTCTCTGCAATAAAGCTGAATCTAATCTGGCATACAAAATTAGCTTTTGACAGGGACGGCTTGCAGAGTAAATTTGCAGCATTTCTGCATTTATTTGAGCCATACACAACTCGGCAAGTTATTCTTCATTATCTTTGAAACTGAAAACTTTTAATTTCCCTCTAGGCCGTCTGGGTAAAGCCCACAAGGATAAGGAGAAAGAGAAGGAGAGGGAGAGCAAGAGAAAAGAGGATGATAAGAGGAGTAATGTTGACGAGGGGAGCAAACACAAATCTTCAGAAAGAGACCGGGACAGAGGAAAAGACGAGAGGAAAAGGAAACACAGAGATTCCAGTCCTGAGAGGTGACTGAACATGGATCCATGATGCTTTTCAGCTATTCAATATAACTTACCAAATGTGGTTGCATGTTTATCTTGTTTGAGGCTGTACAATACATTTTCTTACATTACATTACTTTATCATGCCTTGATAAAGTAATGTGTAAATAAATGATAACATATATAAGACATATTACATACTGCATTGACTTGGCATTACAATAAAGGTACCATATGTATTCCATTAGTAAGAGTAACTGAATTAACCCCATTAATGCTTTGGCCCCTCAGAGAAAAGCCTGCAGTAAAGGAGCCACGGAAATTGCCGGCTGTCCCCTGTTGGCTCCAGCGAGACCTCAAAGTGCGCTTTATAGACAAAGCGTTCAAAGGGGGCAGGTACTACAACTCAAAGGTACCCACAGAGCACAATGGCCTCTCGTAATCAAACTACCCTTCCCCGGTTAACCTTTCCTCATTCTTATTATGTTGCACCTGCACTGTTCTCTCATAATATTTATGAGATTTCAGAGGTTTTCTAGTCAACAATGTATTGACCCTATATATGGTGTTGTTTTTTAGATGCGTGTGGAGGATGTTGTGACACCGACTACCTGTATTTGTCGAACTGACGAAGGAAGACTGTTGGAAGGTTTGTCTGACTTGACTCTAAGTGACTCAACAGTAATGTGAGTAATGTGTAATGTGCCTTAGCGTGTTAACGAACCCCCTGTATGTCATTGTAGATGTGAAACAGTCCATGTTGGAGACCATTGTGCCAAAGAACGACTCTGAAGCAGTCATGGTGGTTCTCGGCAAACATCGAGGCCAGGTGAGTGGATGACATGAATCACTTTCATGATGGGTTCAAATTAAGCTTATGAGACAAGAGCAATTGTCTGAATATTCCTTTTGTCGTGTTTAAGGTTGGTCGCATTCTGCAGCGTGACAGGGACCGCAGCAAAGCGTTGGTCCAGCTCGATCGATACGAGGAGGAGGTCTTCAATCTGGACTATGACACAATCTGTCACTATATAGGGGCGGTGGACCACTGAGTCCTCCTCTCCTCCTCTGATCAGTGTTTACACTTCTCTACTCCAAGCCCAACCACAAATAAGTCAAATTTTATGTTGTAAAATGATGCATCTGGTGATAGTGTCTTAAACTATTTTACTTTTATAATAAAATGATGTTGAATTTCATTTGTAGAGATGTTTTATTATATGAAATTGCATTTAAAAAACAAAACAAATAATGAGCTGGTAACCAGACATTTCAATGTATTAACACATAAGGTAAACTACTGATGATGAACATTAAAGACTATATGCACATCTCATAAATCCTTATTTACAGTCCCCTATTCAAAAATGCTTTCCAAATCCCTGTATTCTATGAGTGTCCATATCTCAGAATAGAAGTATGGATTTCACACGGCAATAGAAACGAGTTCAGTGGCATCAGCCAAAAGGAGGTATGCGTTATGTATCAGAGGGTTACGGGGAATCCTTGGGCTGTTGGTTGGCTGCGTTGGCCCTCAGCACCGCCCCCGGGCTGGGGTAGGGCCGCTGCTGGAACAGAGGCCCCGCCGCCGTGACGTCTGCACCGGTCTTGGCCTCATTACGCTTGGGAAGGCCAGTCGACCAGTTGCCCCTGGAGAGGAGGAGAAAGGACGTGTGTTAAAAGTTTCTCTAAGTCTTAATGGGGTGGGCGGTGATTAAGGAGAGCAGTTGGCCCTTACTTTGGTGCATCAGAGTAAGCACTTGGATCCATTGGGTCCAGCTCATCATCCTTTCGCCCTGCAACAAGAGGCCAAACAAAACCATTGTTAGACCTCACTTCAAGACTAAATACATCATGCTAGTGACAGTTTTGATATAAATGTAACAGATCAGTAGATTGCATCACCTCTTTTGCCTTTGTTGTAGGGTGCAATGTCATCCCTCCTCGGCTTCCTTCTGTCTCGATCCCGGCCGTCGTCCCTCTCCCTCTCCCGCTCTCTCTCCCACTGTCGCTCTTGTGGTCGCTCTCGCTCTGGTTCTCTGTCAGGCTTCTCAAATGGCTTCTCCACTCTTTCCTCCGTCCCTAGATCTACTAAAATAAGAAGGTAAAATGGCCTTTAATTACAAAGAAGAAACTGAAGTCGTAGCTGCACATTTTACGATTGATTTTAATATGTCTACCTCTTAGTTTCTTGGCAGCTCTAGTAATGAGGGTAGTTGGGTCATTTGGGGATAACCAGGCAACCATATCCGTCTCTACATTCCAGTAATAAGGAAGTCCACTGTACAAAAACATGTAAATAGTCAAAGGATTAACGTAGGCCAGATCCCAACCTGAGAAACATGGCAGCCATAGGAAGAACAGAGTTATTCTGCTCTGACCCGATGCTTCAGAGAAACATCTACAGAACAACCAACAAACATACATACATTACGCTATCTGGACAGATATTTACCACGAGTGACTTACCATATAGGATCAAACACTTTGTACCAGTTTGGTGGCAAATTCTCTAGTCTGGTTGCCTCATAGTCTACGTTGTTGTCATCATAGTCCTCAGCAATGATCTCCTCATCTACATCTGAATTAGTTCAAGAAAGAAATGTGATTGGCAACATATGACTTGATATAGATGATATAGATACATGGATTATTCTTTTTAGAATGTTACCTTGTTCTGATGGTTTTACAATCCCTCTCTTGGCCAAGCGAGCCAGCAATGCTGGAGGCAGAGGCATCCTAAGATCAAATAGTGAATGGTAAACTCGGCTGAAAAGAATAAATGTTGCATCCACTCCAATAACACGAGTTGATTAATACATTTGGGGAATGGAAAAAACGAAATATACATATATATAATCGATTAGTGTAATCTAATACTGCGGATTGTACTTTAGATTTGGACAGCTCTGTTTATTTAGACAGATATTGTGAATGTAGTCATTTATACATTGAATTAAGAAATGTGCGGTTTGGTTTGAGACACAGTTCCCTCCCTAAATAGAAAGAATACAACTAATTGGATGCCACAATTGCTTATTCCCCCACCCCGAAGAAATGTTAACATGAACAAGAAATGATTTAAAGAATACCTTTTTTCTGTAAGATAGATCTTTAGTTTTGAAGGAAGTCGAGTAGAATGGACACACTGCTCGCCGAACGCATGACGCGTGTTGATGACGTCAAATCCCTGACGACAACAAACATGGAGGAGTATGCCCGTGAACCTTGGTGAAGTATAAACTAAACTTTCCCTTTACCGTTAATAGCTGAGAGGACATAGTCCGTCTCTGTGTTGAAGAACTATACAGTGCATTGCTTTGCATCTCAATCGCACATTTCTAATCCTATCTACAATATAGCAAATAAACTCATTCTAAAACTCAACAGTAGCCAGCTGACTCCCAGACAGCTTAGTAGTAGGAGGGTCAATGTTGGAGGTAAACAGCCTAGTGCCAAGAGGAGGGCACACCAACGACAATCTGTTTAACAATATAACCTGATTTATAACAACTGTATGACCTTCCATATCATTTTTGTAAACCATCAAAGTATGTATGTAGTATGTCTAGATTATCATCTGTGTTTTTTTATGGTTGATATTTTTACCCCTACACTCCTCTGCATCTGTTCCAGTCCCTGGAGGATAGTGGATGACTGTGGGGGTGCTTTCACCATGGGTGTAATCGGTGGAGGCGTATTCCAGGTTATTAAGGGCTTTCGCAATGCCCCTGTGGTAAGCGACATTATAACTTTCCCATTATCACCGGCCAGACATTACAGTACAATTGACAAACAGTACAACACACACACACAATTTATAAATGAGCTTGAATGTAACTTTTGTTTGTATTTACGTATGTATCTATTCAGGGTGTCCGACACAGACTGAAAGGGAGTGTGAGTGCTGTACGAACCCGAGCGCCACAGATTGGAGGTGAGCCGGAGGTCTTTGGTTTTGTCTGTGTGAAAACAATCTGTTTCTTTTTCCTCTCTTCATAATATGATATCAATAGTTGCAACTCAGTGCTTACCACAGATTGCTGATTCCGGCTGGTCCATCCATGGTGTGTTTTGCAGGGAGCTTTGCTGTGTGGGGTGGGCTGTTCTCCACTATTGACTGTGGTTTGGTACGTCTGAGAGGGAAAGAGGACCCCTGGAACTCCATCACGAGTGGGGCGATGACTGGGGCCGTCCTGGCAGCACGGAGTAAGTGCTGCCAGATGCAACCAGATACACATACAACAACAAGCACTCATGTTACTGCCCTACATTTAATAGGAGTAATAAGTTGAAGATGTTGTGTTTACTGTCTCCAGGTGGACCCTTTGCCATGCTGGGCTCTGCCATGATGGGAGGGATTTTGCTGGCTTTAATTGAAGGCTTTGGGATTCTGCTTACCAGATACACAGCACAGCAATTTCAAAACCGTAAGTTTGGTTTAACATTTGTAATTATACCTCGGGACAATCTTTAACAAGCAAGCATTTATTTTTCTCAAACCAATGTTGTATTACTTTTGGCCGGTCATAATGTTAAAGCAATTCATTAAGTGTGAGACTTGTTATTCAACCTAATTATTAATAATTGCTTTGGAAATATCTTTCACGTAGTCACAAAAATAACATTTTGGTGAGTATCAACCTCCAATTGGTCTACTTCACATTACTTTTCTTCTCCATCCCTCAGCGGGTCCTTTCACAGAAGATCCGGGCCAGTTGCCTCCGAAGGATGCAAGTCAGAAAGCAGGCTGGTAGAGGAAGGCCCTGTCAGTATGCAGGCAGCCAGGCCCCAGCACAGCCACAGTAAGTCAAACCACAAGCGGTTTTACAAAGAAGACTAGGAAGAGAGGCTGACTTCTCTCCTGCATAGTTGCACTTTAACTTATTTCCTCAGGGCTGAATGGTAATGTGGATTTTAGATGTTTATCTGTTATTTATTGCATTTTGCTGCTGTGGACCATTTAGCAACATCTGCATATTTTGTGATTATTGTAGTGCACTGAAGTATATATGGGTTTCTCTCTTTTTGACCAAAGAGATAGTTCATTTATTTATTTAAGTTATTGATATTGTTAGCTTTGTCAGTTACATCTAGGTATGTAAGCAAGGTACATTTATTTTATGATTTTATTATTACATTTAAAGTTTTGGCTATTATTAGTCAAGTCATTAAAGTGACAATCTCGAGATGTTCATACAAAGAAATGTCAGTTAAAGACAGCTTTTACAGCTTTTAATGCAGCTGGGGTTGAAACATGAATTTGGTCAAAAACTAAATTGACAATGATAATAATATTTAATATGATATGTTGAGTTTAAGATATACTATGTTTACTAAGCTTTTGTTTCAAAATACACGATGATCTGTACATTTTGACAATATGCAACCATGTAAATATATAATTTTTCATTCCCCTATCAAGCTGTGAAAATGTAACTTTTCAGAATTTGAACAATAGATTATTCAAATGTATGAATGTGCAATGCTGTAATTAACATTGATTGCATTTTACATTTATGTATTTCTATGAAAATGGATGCAGTTTATTTTTAACAAGAAAATGACTCACATTAACATATTTCGCACTTTTGAACTCATCTTAAACAGTAGGATACAATTGTAGCAGGTATATCGTTGTATAATGTACTGTGTAATGTAATGTAATGTAATGCACTTGTACAAAATAATGTCCTATATAGGCCTTTCTATATTCTCAATTGTAGTGCTCATTCAAACGTATTAAAGACACCAGCTTCAGTTGAACTTGATGCGTTGATTTTTTTTCATGTCTTCATTGAAGCAATTTTCAAGAGCTTAAAATGGCTTCAGCAGTCCAGTGAAAACCATGGATAGACACCTGCTGACCGAGAGACTAATGACCCATTTCAGAGCGAGCTGCGCCCCCTAGCGCCTCAGAACTGGTTTTACACCCCCAGGTGTTCGTAGTTGCTGTCCGAGGTTCTCAATCGTATTTTAAAACTTTTATAAAGGACTTCCCCATCGACACATAGCATTTCCAGATCAAATCTGGACATAATGCGATTTTATCTAACCGAAAGACCTGAAAGCACCGGTTTCCTGACCTGACCTCAGCACAACATGGACGATTCACACTGTCATCCTTTTTAAACGGCTCAATTAGTTTAATCCCGAGGGTTGACCACCGCGAATAAGGCAGCTTCTCCAGAGGAATACTTTTGTTTGCTGTCTTCTCCTGCGTGTTTAAACGTGACAGCTCAAATTTTAACTTGGAGTTATTTGCTAGAAACCTAAACTTTACTTTTATTTGAAGGTTTCATGTGTTAAGGTCGGGGGAATGGCTGTACCCAACCCCTCTGCTGAATGGGAGATGACTTGATACCCGGTGTGTGTGTGTGTATCGGCACTTTCTTTGCGAACTGCTCTTCTGTTATGTTTGTAATATTCAGTTATTTGGCTTATGGTGCATCGCATTTCCTTTGAAGAGTTCATGGTTGGATTTGAACTCGTAGTGTTGAACTACCGACATGGACGCGGGGAAAAAAGGTAGGATTCAAATTATTGATCTAAAGTTTTAGTAACTCTGATGGCTTACATGGAAAACCCAATCTTTTCAGTTAATAAGCTGCTTGCCAAGCAGCTACCCCTCCTAAATATCATATGATCGACTATTGATTAAACTGCGTAGGTAAACAAGTATTGTAGGTGACTGTAGGAAGCATTTGAAGCCATTTGGATTGACAGCTGTTAAAGTGTTTTGGATTTGATTATTAATACAAGCCTTGTTTGCTACACCTAGACCTACAATGTCAATTAAATAGGACTTGACAACTATGAACTAATAATCATTATATATTGTGATTTCACTAATCTTCTAGTAAAAGGGTTGGCCTATGGGTTTCTCATTTATTTACATTGCCTAGTACTGGTTTTTATTTTTTATAGGCCTTACAATTGATAGGTTAAATAGGTTAAATTAAAGAAATACCTGCAGCCACTGGCCAACAGATGTTCACAGATTTGGGGCTATGTATCATGCTGCTCCCAATAAAGAAGTAGGTCACATCTCATCTTATTCTATGCATCCTGGAAATAAAACATGTCCTGCCTGGCTATTGGGGGCATGTCCTGTATAGTTTCATAACTTTATCATACATTACGAATCCGGCTAAAACACACACAATGAGCCAGGCCACTTCAGCTATTCCATATCCTAGGAACAGTATCCAGCAGGATCAGCAAAATGTGGCTTCCCCCATCATATTCTTGACTTCAAGACCACCATACAAAAGGCATTGTCTCTGTTGGATAAGGCCAACCTACCATTCCCAGCATTAAATATGAATTATATGTGGGTTTGATTTAATTCACAGTCACTCAGGTTCATGTCGCAGATGTCACTGACATTATGACTGTTTACTGTACATTATGACTGTTTACTGTACATTATGACTGTTTACTCTACTCTGTATTTCTCTGGTCTGTGCTCTACGACAGATGCCGCCAACGGGGGAGATGGCGGGAAGTCGGACACCCTGGGCTCCAGCGGCTCGGCCAGGAAGCGGGGCGGGGGGGCCAAGAAGGCCATCCAGGCCAACAAGTCGGCCCTCAGGGCCCCCCGAGCCCTCTGCTGCCTCACGCTCAGCAACCCCATCCGCATGGCCGCCCTGGCCCTCGTCGAATGGAAGTATCCTGTCTGCCTGCGTGTTTACATATGAGTCAAACTGCCTGAATGTGGATAATGTGTGTGTTGCATGGCAGTTCACCTCATTTAAAGCCATAGTAGTAGGCAATTTATTTTAGATTTATTTTTGTCATATTTCTCTTAACATCCCAACACCAATCAATGAATCAAATACTTTGATCTTAATAGAAAAATCTGGTATCTTTGGCTGTCACAGGCCGGTAATACGCCCTTCCATTCATTTAATTTGACCCGAATTAAATGATTGGATGTCTTACCTCGCTCTCTACTTACCTGCCCGGCTACCTGCCTGCGCCCTGCCCCTGTTCTCATTGCAAATGAGTCTCATTCACAAAGGCTAGGCACCTGTTGCTAAAGCTAGCAAGCCCTTCATGTGTTTTTGGGGAGTGGCTTTGTAGGCAGGCCTGGGGGATATTTTGAAAATCGAAATACAAGAAGGTACTAGCGTTCTGATGAACACTTATACTTTAAGTGTTCTTTGAAAATCAAGCTACTCCCGGGATATCTATGACTAACCTACCCTAGCTTTAAATGATGTTGTTATAGTTGTTGTTGTTCAGTCCTTGACTCCAGTCCTGCAGGCCTTTCGATATATTCATCCTCCTCGCCATCTTCGCCAACTGTGTCGCTATGGGAGTCACCAAACCCTACCCAGACGATGACTCCAACGCCACCAATCACAATCTGGTGAGTTATCTCCACAGAGGCTCTCACTAAATGTGGATTTGTATCAATGTAAGTATAATATAAAGAACACTGTGACTATATGGAGATACAGACCGACAGATCGACAAACTTGCATGCATTCATTAATACATAAATTAATAAATTAATATATGCATACATACATGCACACACACACGCACGCATGCACGCACACATACATACATACATACACTTATACAAAAATGATGGATACATAACTGCAAGCCTTAATAAATAAATAAAGGAAAAATATGTTCAGTATGCCATGTACAAACATTAATTATATTATAGAATATACGTTAGTAATATATCTTCATTAAAAATGTGTCACATTTCATGTGATTAATGGAATGTAATGAGTGTGGCCTCGAGAAAAAATATTTTGACAGCAGCTATTAACGAGAGGGTAATAGTTCTGTTAAAGGATAATGACATTAAGGAAGAAAAAGTTGTGGTCAGTCTAAGGTCAGGTGATCCTCTCAGGAATAATGACACTTACCATCTGCTCGCTTTCTTCCACTGTCTCTCTGTCTGTCTCTCTCTCTCTCTCTCTCTCTCTCTCTCTCTCTCTCTCTCTCTCTCTCTCTCTCTCTCTCTCTCTCTCTCTCTCTCTCTCTCTCTCTCTCTGTCTGTTTCTCTCATTCCCCTTTACATCACAACACTTTCAATACCACCTATTCCACTAAGTCATTATCAACAAAGGAGTGTTTTTTTTAACAATGGGTGGATCACCACATGTAATGGGGCTCAAGACCCTCTTCATTAAGAAGATGTGTAGCTCATAATACTAACTAAGGGTCTGCTCCTTCATGTACCAGGGCAATGTGGGTTATCTCCTCTTGTTTGGTGTACTGCCTGTGCCCTGGTACATAAAAGTTACAGAGGATAATTGTTATGAGCAACACCTGTGTTTGTTTTAGGACGACGCCTCTGTGAAAAGGTGCATTAATAATATAATGTAATTTCCACTGTAATGTAGTTTTAATTCATGTTGTTGTCTGCTTTAAAAGTAAACTTATAATAACTAATTTAATATGTTTCACTATCTTCACAGCCCTCTTCATAACATTTGCATCAAATCGCTTTCATACTTAAGTTAATGTTCTGTTGCTGTGTTATTTATCATCTATTTATATATATTATGTTTTTTCTCATCTCTGTCCATTAACAAATCATCGTGCCTCACGCAATCGGTCAGGTTCTCCTACTGTGCCAGTAGGACGTAGAGCTGACAGTGACGCTGATTAGCAGAACTAGGCTGAAGGTTACTGAAAAGGTATACAGCCACCGGATTAAGACTGCAGGATAGAGACTGGGTTAAGAGGTCACAAAGCCACCGGGATAAATACGTCACACAGACTTTTCTTTTCTTTTGTTCTTGGGAGAAAAATAAGTGACTATAAGTAGTGTCCAGGAGAAATCTAAAGTATAAGTCTTCATCAGAACGCTAGTACCTTCTTGCATTCGTAATGAAGGCGACCATACTCACAATGACTCATTTCCCCATTTCCCCCCCTGTGTGTATCCAAAATATATCCCCTAGCTATGAAGCAACAGGGCTCATCCAGGTCAGATCTACCGTTGAACTAATGAGGAGAGTAAAGGACAGTTTGCCTGAAGACTCCCTATTCCTCGTATGTGCACAGGAACAAGTAGAGTACGTCTTCCTGGTCATCTTCACCATCGAGACCTTCACTAAGATCCTGGCCTACGGCCTGGTCATGCACCCCAGCGCCTACATCCGCAGCGGCTGGAACTTGCTCGATTTTGTCATCGTCATCGTCGGGTATGTTGACACACATAGACACGCACTTGTACATCTGTGTCGCTGTTATGTATATGTTGAGGGGTCACATGTCACTGTGTGTGTGTGTGTGTGTGTGTGTGTGTGTGTGTCGTGCAGGCTGTTCAGTGTGATGGCCGAGGGGATGACGGACCACAAGCCAGGGGAGGCCCACCACGCTGCAGGCAAACCCGGAGGGCTGGACGTCAAAGCCCTGAGAGCGTTCAGGGTGTTGCGACCGCTCAGGCTGGTCTCTGGAGTGCCGAGTAGGTCCTCGCGGTCCCCAAGGCACTTCTGTACAGACTGAGGCCATGGTTACATGAACTGCAAATGCTGCAGTGTATATTATTCATATCTTTCTGCTCTGACACGCTTGGTTTCCGTTCTGGGATTAGAAAAAGAGGGATCTTATCTCGTCTCCTGTGTTGTGCCCCAGGTCTGCAGATTGTGTTGAACTCCATCATGAAGGCCATGGTGCCTCTGCTCCACATCGGTATGCTGGTCATGTTCGTCATTATCATCTACGCCATCATCGGCTTGGAGCTCTTCATCGGCAGGATGCACAAGACCTGCTACTACCTGGGCTCAGGTCTGGACACAGGCCGCAGATCACCCACCTCTGTACCGCGTGTAGCCGACTGTTGTTTTGTGTCGACCTGGACATAATCAAGCTAGTAATAAACGTGTTCTGAGACAGACTGACAGACTGTTAAGTAGATTAGAGACAGATTGTTTATGGTCTGTTTTTGATCATGCTTGAACATATACAGTACAAACTGATTATTTTCCACTTGCATGTGCTTATAATGCATTCCATTACTGTTTGTTTCCGCCCCACTAGAACTAATGCTGGACGACGACCCAACACCTTGTGCTTTTGCGGGGAACGGGCGCTTCTGTATGTCCAATGGGACAGAGTGCAGGGGAAGGTGGGAGGGGCCAAACGGTGGGATCACAAACTTTGACAACATATTCTTCGCTATGCTGACGGTGTTCCAGTGCATCACTATGGAGGGCTGGACGGATGTGCTTTACTGGGTAAATCAATTCTTCCATTCATTCTACATACTGTATGGTATATCCTCCTCTGCCTCCCGTTCTGATAGGAAACTATTTCAAAGTGTGGTCTTACCTCTCGCTCTCTCTTGCTTCTTATCCGCGCTCCATCCTCCACACAGATGAACGACGCCATTGGCTTTGAGATTCCCTGGATCTACTTTGTATCTCTAGTTATCTTTGGATCGTTCTTCATCATCAACCTCGTATTGGGTGTGTTGAGCGGGTATGTGACCTTGAAAAAACGTGAAAAATGTGAAAAAAGAAAGCCAGTGAGCTATGTGTGTTCTGTCCAAGCTCTATGGTGTAAAACCATATGCACATACGTCTATGTCAGTTTAGTTATCTAATAAAGTGACCAACATCAGATAGCTTTTCTAATAACATCCTTCCATTCCTACTCTATGTGTGCATGTCTATGTTGTTGTTGGATGCGTGTGCCTGCGTGTGTGCATCCTCCTTTGCCTCCTTTGTGTGTGTGTGTGTGTGTGTGTGTGTGTGTGTGTGTGTGTGTGTGTGTGTGTGTGTGTGTGTGTGTGTGTGTGTGCTTGTGTCTGTGTGTCTGTGTGTGTGTGTGTGTGTGTGTGTGTTCCTGTGTGTCTGTGTTCCTGTGTGTGTGTGTGTGTGTGTGTGTGCGCGTTCCTGTGTGTCTGTGTTCCTGTGTGTGTGTTTGTGTGTGTGTGCGTGCGTTCCTGTGTGTCTATGTTCCTGTGTGTGTGTGTGTGCGTGTGTGTGTGTGTGTGTGTGTGTGTGTGTGTGTGCGTGCGTTCCTGTGTGTCTGTGTTCCTGTGTGTGTGTGTGTGTGTGTGTGTGTGTGTGTGTGTGTGTGTGCGTTCCTGTGTGTGTGTGTGTGTGTGTGTGTGTGTGTGTGTGTGCGTTCCTGTGTATGTTTGTGTGTGTGTGTGTGTGTGTGTGTGTGTGTGTGTGCCTGTGTGCGTGCCCTGGCAGAGAGTTCTCCAAGGAGCGAGAGAAGGCGGTGGCGCGCGGGGAGCTGCAGAAGGCCCAGGAGAGCAAGCAGATGGAGGAGGACATGATCGGCTACATGGACTGGCTCATCGAGGCCGAGGACGTGGACGAGGAGGGCAACAAGCGTGAGCACCACTGCACACACACACACACACACACACACACACACACACACACACACACACACACACACACACAAAATCTACTTCCACACAAACACACACATGCTCTTCACACGGATCAACATGGATAGTTATGCATGCAGGCTGCATCATACATGTAAACAGACACACACACACAAACACACACACACACACACACACACACACATAAACACACACACGCTTGTGCCCCCACACAACTGCACCGCATATGCATAAACATACTCATGAACCAACATAAACAAACACACCCTACGTGACCCTACGTACACCTCAGTAAACAAATAACATATGACACATCTATATATTGAACTATGTTGGAGACATCTTTCTTTAACCAATGTACACACAAACACACACACACACACACACACACTTAAAGTGACGTAACCCTCGTCTGTGTGTTTCCAAAGGTGCTGCAATAGCCAAGAAAAAGATGATGAAGAAGTTTGGCTGGTACAAACAGAATGAGGATGGAGGTACGTCGGCCATCTCTCTGCTCCTTCTGTTCCACTCTTTAGCGTGCCTAGTTGATTTTGTCTAATAATACAGGATGAACCTAAACTCTTTCTTCAAATAGAGTCGGATTCTGACGACGACATCGCATATCTGGATGACGACAACGGCTTCTGCGCGTCCTTGATGTGAGACAAGAACGACGTACAACGTCTAAAGATGTTGTGTGTTTCGTAAGAATTGATCCCCTGAATAATAAGTTTGTTTTCTCCTTACTCACAGGGCAAAGATGATGGCCAACAGTTTCTGGTGAGTCATTCGATATTCCTAAGTGAAGTGAGTGAATAAAAATAAAATAAAACCGGTATTACCAGGTTGGCAGGGGCCGCTAGTGCGCTGCCAACCATCCCTCCCTCAACCCACTTTCATGTCTCTCCTCACTGCCCATAAAAGACACAGAAATAGCCTGTAGCCCCCCCCCCCCCCCCCCCCAGTGTGTTTACCGCTCAAGCCACCTCTCCCTGTGAGTCACCCCTCGTTTTGTGTGGTTGCCCAGCGACCAGCTGTGCCAGCTGAACCACACCATGAGGAAGAACTGCCGGGTGGCCGTGAAGACCAACAATTTCTACTGGCTGGTCCTGCTGCTGGTGTTCCTCAACACGGTGGCCAGCGCCTCGGAGCACTACGGCCAGCCCGTCTGGCTCACCGAGATGCAAGGTCCGCCCCGGGCACACACACACACACGGCCTCCGAGCACTGCCCTCCCTCTACACACCGTCACAGCGTCAGATAATCATACACGACATGATACAGGACAACAACATCATTAAGGAAACATATAGAACATTTGTTTGTGTATTGATGGATATGCATCCCCCCCCACAACCCACTTAATGTATGTTGCACTTAAAAATAGTACTGAGCATTGTGTAGCGTCTTATCCTAGCTATCTTTGTGTGCGGTAAATGGGTTATCCTTAACCTTATCTTTACCGTACGACATAATATATGTCAACAATATATTGTTTCTCCTTCTTCCGACAAATGTGCTTAGGCAAGGCAAGGCAAGGCAACTTTATTCATATAGCACTTTTCATCCACGAGGCAGACTCAAAGTGCTTCACACAAAAGCGTCTGCTTAACGCCCTGACTGTAATGTATGCACAGGTCCATGTCAAACGACCGGGTACAGTAACATAAGAAGTCGCACGCGCCTCCTCTTTCCTGTGCGCCCCCAGAGCGCGCCAATAAGATCCTGCTGCTGCTGTTCACGCTGGAGATGTCCATGAAGATGTACGCCTTCGGGCTGCAGATCTACTTCATGGCGCTGTTCAACCGCTTCGACTGCTTCGTGGTGTGTGGCGGCATCCTGGAGACGCTGCTGGTGGAGCTGGAGTTCATCCCGCCCATCGGCATCTCTGTGCTGCGCTGCATCCGGCTGCTCAGGATATTCAAGATGACCCGGTGAGACGCCTCCTGTCAGATTCATGGGGACACCTCATTGGTTCGCCCCTCCAGGGTTTGTCATTAAGGCTCCAATAGCTGATGAGGCTGGTTTACAACGATGCCTTTAATCAGAATCGGAAGTCTCTAAAGCTGGTACATTGTGACAATTGTGTACATGAATACAGACACACTCAAATGAATGCACACACACACAAAGCTAGAGTACTAGACATGCAAATCCATATGTAGGCCCCTGCCAAATCCACGCAGCACTCTTTTTTTGTATGAAATAAAATACACAATTATTTGTTGTTAGTTAATTAACAACAAAACAAACAACTTGAGTTGTGCTATGAGTCGTATATGAGTAGTACTTAAATCAGCACACCAATATCCAAATTCAAATTGAATCAAAACTAATAAACAAACATTGACATGAAATGAACATTGAAATGAACAAACGCCAAACGTCATTGAATTGAGTGCGAAGGAGACGATAGCATCCAGGAGAAGGAGACTGGCCGGTCATTGCCAGAGACTCCAGAAGCTCCTAGCCTGCAGGCTGGGGCTGTGGGAACCGCCGTACAGGCCTCCATCACCAGGGTGTCCCACACCAACATACGTGGACAGCTGTATGGAGGACTGAGATTGGAAACACGCTGCAGTACTCGTCCGAGGGCGACCTAGAGAGAGAGTCAGTACATAACGAGGTGTTCTCTGACTCTGTTGTACTCGCTGTTGTCTTGTGTTGCCAGGCACTGGGCGGCCCTGTCAGACCTGGTGAACTCGCTGCTGAACTCCATGAAGGCTATCTGCTCCCTGCTGCTGCTGCTCTTCCTCTTCCTCATCATCTTCGCCCTGCTGGGCATGCAGCTGTTCGGAGGCAAATTCAACTTTGATGAGACTCAGATGAAGAGGAGCACATTCGACTCCTTCCCACAGGCCCTGCTCACCTGCTTCCAGGTGAGCAGCTCTGTTATGGAGCACAACACGGCGATTCCCTCGAGTGGATCACATGACCTATTTCATTGACTGATCTCTCATCATTCATTCATTCATTCACTATTCATTTATGTATTCATCCATTCATTGTTTTCTTTATTTCTTTCTTCCTTCCTTGGGTGGACTTGATGTATTTTTCTCTTTACGTCTGTCTGTGGGTCTTTCTGTTTGTCTGTCTGTCTGTCTGTCTGCCTCCTTGACTTCCTCCCTCCCCGTCTGTCTACCCACCCGTCTGTCTGTCTGTCTGTGTGTCTGCCGGCCTGTGAGCAGATCCTCACCGGGGAGGACTGGAACGCTGTGATGTACGACGGCATCATGGCGTACGGAGGGCCCATCTTCCCCAACATGGTGGTGTGCATTTACTTTGTCATCCTCTTCGTCTGCGGTAACTGTATCCTTTCCTCAGAACACCGTCACCGTGGTTAATGAAAAGTGTGAGACTCGTCGCACCTTGGGATCGCCCTGTATCATTTTCCAAAAAACATGTTGATGTATAAAGTGGATCTTTAACAGCAAAACCAGACATCCTCCTCAATGTCTTCTTGGCTATCGCCGTGGACAACTTGGCAGGTGGAGGCGGTAAAAAGAAAGAGGAGTAAGTAGGGTTTTCACTGGAGGTTTTGTGAGGTCAATCATCAAACGCCCATTAAGGGTCATTAAGTGTACATTCTCTAATGTATGGTCAACGGGCCGAGTCACAGACCTGTAGTGTGTTTTCAGTCAGACCGACTCCTCAGTAACTGAAATGTTTAACTTGTAGGGAGAAAAAGGAGGAAGACGACGAGTGGGATGAAGATGAGGAGAAGGAGGATGAAGACGCAGGGGTAAAATATATTACGCAACCTTGACTGTGCATTCTGTTCGATTTTTACAAAGATGGAACTCACAAAAAAAATAAACGGTGTCTTTGTCCTCCCCTGCTCTCCACCGGGGCAGAACGAAGAGGATGACTGGCAGGAGAACGAGGAGCTGAGAGCCATCGAGGGCCTGGAGGGTGAGTGGGGGGGGGCGCTCTGAGGAGGACTGCTGCTCACGCCGTCTGACGGCCGATCGGTTTATTGGATTGTTCTTGTGCTACAGGAGTGGCTCCTATGAAACCAGAGTTCTCCGGGCCTAAAGAGAAGATCGTCCCCATTCCTGACGGGAGCTCGTTCTTCATTCTGGGGAAGAAGAACTGGTAATTAGAGATTCTCCACATCACGTCTTTGTCGTGGCTGCAGAGTTGTGTGCCTTTCCGATGCCGCTGTGTTGAAGGGAAACATAATGCATTCAGTTTAGATCTCATCTCGCATCTCACTGTGCAAGCCATTCAATTCATTATTGGTCCATTATCCATCTGAAAGATATGCCCATCAAATCTTTGAAATACCCATGACTGTGGTTAAGTGTTAAGTGTGTGGTTATGTGTGATACAATGTTTCAATTCTAACTCTAATCTAATTGACTACCTTTTTGTTCTGAACTATAAAGGGAGTTATGGCAGTGTCTCTATGTTGACGTTTATAGGTTAGGCTGTTTTGCAGTAAAGTTTCCACTTGCAGGTTACCTCCTGTGTCTCTGCAGTCGGGTCTACAGTAATGAAGAAACCCGATGCAATGCTGCTCCATTAAGACATGCCCCCTGCTACGTTTATTAGGATGTGTTGCATGTTATATGTTCATTCTCTCACTCTATCCACCTTATCCCACCTGCAGCTTGCGAGTGGCCTGCCACAACCTCATCCACCACCCCTATGTCACCAACTTCATCCTCGTCTTCATCATCCTCAGCAGTATCTCACTGGCCGCTGAGGATCCCATCAAGTCTCACTCCTTCAGAAACATTGTAAGAATGCTGGCAGCAAAACTTCTCCAGAAGCGGTCCGTGATGAGCGTAGAGCAAAGCGCCGGATGCTAGGTTGGACCAGCCGTCAGAGTTCAACGCTTTTACCTCCTAAAACGTGTACCGAGGTTCAGAAATGAAGGGCATTTGGATTTAGAGAAGTTGGAGCATCTAAGTGGTCCGCTACGCCAGTGTAATGCCAGCGCTCAGTTAGACTCCTTCAACGTCAGACTCATTGGCAACGCCAACTCTGAAAGCTCATCATGTGTTCCCCGCTTCATGCCTTCCAATGAGCAGATGCATGTCATTCATAGACTTGATATACGTACTGTTTGTTTTTTCTCCTCCAGGTCCTCGGCTATGCTGATTATGTGTTCACCTCAGTGTTCACAGTGGAGATCATTCTGAAGGTGATCACAGCGACCATGATTTGATATTTTTTCAAAACTCTGACAATGTCCCAAAAAACAAAGAAAAACAACATTGATTATTATGATTCAAGTTTTCCTTGTCTTTCCAGATGACAGTTTATGGAGCTTTTCTGCACACGGGCTCCTTCTGCCGGAACGCCTTCAACCTCCTGGACCTGCTGGTCGTCAGCGTGTCCCTCATGTCCTTCTTCCTCCAGTGAGTCCACACACACTCGGGTAGCAGCCAGCCCTCCTCTGAAGACAGACACCATCAGATTCTTATAGACACTTTAATATACTTTGGTTGAACCGTGCAAGCACGATCAAATCTCATGTTGCCCTTCTGAGTACAAACCGTGACCGCTCTAGCTTGCCGTGGTGGTGATGCGCTCCTGTTGCTGCTTTCAGCTCCAGTGCCATCTCGGTGGTGAAGATCCTCAGGGTTCTGCGTGTGCTCAGGCCGCTCAGGGCCATCAACAGAGCCAAGGGCCTCAAGGTAGGGCAAGCTGGCCTGCTTTCTTACTTTCTTACTTTCTTTCTTTCTCTCCTTTCTTTCTTCCTATCTTTCTGTCTGCCTTTCTGTCTTCCTTTATCTCTTTCTGTTGGTCTGTCTTTCTCTCCTTTCTTTCTGCCTATCTCTCCGTCTGTCTTTCATTCTATTGGTCTCTCTTTCTCTCCTTCTTTCTTTCTTGAAAACATATCTGTATTTCCGGAATAAAATTGCTTTCTTTCGCGCGCCCCCAGAACGTCGTGCAGTGTGTGTTCGTGGCGATCCGAACCATCGGCAACATCCTGATCGTCACCTCCCTTCTGCAGTTCATGTTTGCTTGCATCGGCGTGCAGCTCTTCAAGGTGCGTGGCTCTTCCCCTCCGCACCTGACCGTTTCCACGTGCTCTGATCGTTCTGATCTCTGGTCAGCTGACGACAATGCGATCACTCACCTGTGTGTCGCTCTCCTCCTCGGTTTTAGGGGCGGTTCTACAGCTGCACAGACGAGGCTAAGCACACGCCAGACGAATGCAAGTGAGTAAGGCTCCTGCTCTTCTGTCTGAATGTCACGAGAACCGTCATTGTTAAATATGGCTGTCGTTGTTGTCTGGACCCGAAGGGGGACCTTTGTGGTGTACAAAGACGGCGACATGAACCACCCCATGGTGCGCGAGCGGATCTGGGAGAACAGCGACTTCAACTTCGACAACGTGCTGATGGGCATGCTGGCTCTGTTCACCGTGTCCACGTTTGAAGGCTGGCCGCAGTAAGTGCTAACATGACAGGATATGTGTATGATGTATTTACTAACTAGTTGATTAGTAGACACTCTGATCCAAAGCGACTTCAAGGTGCCTTGAAGTCCTTAAGAGCAAGGGTTAGACATCTTGGATGTCCACAGGAAGACTGTAGACATATTAATGACATGTTATTGTATCTATTATTGTATCAGTGTTATATGTTATGTATCTAGGTTCATGTTGTTGTGCTTCTCCTCGTCCAGACTCCTCTACAAGGCGGTGGACGCCAACGCCGAAAACCGGGGCCCCATCTACAACTACCGCGTGGAGATCTCCATCTTCTTCATCATCTACATCATCATCATCGCCTTCTTCATGATGAACATCTTCGTGGGTTTCGTCATCATCACGTTCCGAGAGCAGGGAGAGGCGGAGTTCAAAAACTGCGAACTCAACAAAAATCAGGTTGGTTCATTCTTACACTTTTTAAACATATTCAAAGACAAAGAAAGATACATGAGAGGATCTGATGTAATTGATGTCTCTGCTCCTGTGTCCTTGACAGAGACAGTGTGTGTACTATGCTATAAAAGCACAGCCTATAAAGATTTACATACCCAAAAACCCGTCGCAGCTCAAATTCTGGAAGATTGTCAACTCCAGCCAGTTTGAGTACATCATGTTTGCTCTGATTCTGGGCAACACGCTGACACTCGCCGTGCAGGTACGTCTGGGCACCGTTCATGTCGGATGTATCTTAAGTAATACACACTAATGCTGTGTTGATATGTTATTATATATTATATTGTATTTATATTTAATAATTCTCTGTTGCTGTTTCCTCCACTAGCATTACGAGCAGTCCAAGCTGTTCACGTCCATCATGGACATCCTCAACATGATCTTCACGGTCGTGTTCACTGGGGAGATGATCATCAAACTACTGGCTCTCCGAGCTCATGTACGCTTTGCCTCTTATAGACGCAATACATATGCAGAAACATCAACAGATGATCCCCTTACCTATGCAATATATTCATGTCTTTTTCCCTTTTCTATTCCATAGCATTATTTTATCGACCCCTGGAATTCTTTTGACGCTTTGATTGTCGTCGGGAGCGTTTTGGATATCGCCGTTTCTGAATTAAGTGTGAGTTTTCTTGCTCTTAAGAAATCTCAGTTTATGTCCAGTGGTTAATTTGAGATGCATCCTCACGTTTCAATAGTAACCGTAATGTTGTTTTTATTCTCCACAATTTCTCTGCTGTGGAACATAATGGTGATCTAGGGGGGAGGTGAACACGCTGAGGTAAGCATGGCTAGAAGTATCAAGGCCAAACACACACACACACACACACACACACACACACACACACACACACAAACACACACACACCCACACACACAAACAAATACAATGTGCTCGACAATGTGCTAATGTAATACTTTAATACCTTCCAACAACATGGCAGGCCCTCTATTTATAAGTCCATTCCTTCACCCATCTCTCTCTCTCCTCTCTCTCTCTGTCTGTGAATCTCTCTATTTCTCTCTCTCTCTCTCTCTCTCTCTCTCTCTCTCTCTCTCTCTCTCTCTCTCTCTCTCTCTCTCTCTCTCTTCCCTCGCTCTCCAGGGTGGAGGTAAAGGTGAAAGTGGAAAGGTGTCCATCACCTTCTTCCGTTTGTTCCGAGTCTTGCGATTGGTCAAACTACTCAGCAAAGGGGAGGGCATTCGAACCCTCCTCTGGACCTTCATCAAGTCTCTCCAGGTCGGCGCAGAACTCATTCAAGTCATTCTCCCACAGTTTGAATCATTTTAACACAAATGTCATACAGGGCTATCACGTAGCTTGTGCTAATGAACCGTTAATAGTTTATTCTTTCTCCATCCTAACAGGCTTTGCCCTATGTCGGCCTGCTCATCGCCATGATCTTTTTCATCTATGCTGTGATTGGCATGCAGGTGAGTCCCTCTCACCAGCCTGACCTAGAATAACCTCATCCTCTCAGGCCTTAATCAGAAGATTAGAACATGGATGAGGATTCATTCAATAAATGAATGAGGAACAAAGGGAAACACGGAAACATGGAATAACACAAACAGAGATCGCCTGCGTCATCGCTCAGAATTCAGATCAGTACCTGTGAGGTTTCTAGTTGGAAAATAAGTATTTGTCTCTTCCAGACCTTTGGGAAGGTGGCCGTGGACGAGAACACCCACATCAACAGGAACTGTAACTTCCAGACCTTCTTCATGGCTGTGCTCGTGCTCTTCAGGTTGGTCCTGACTAACCCTCACCCTAGCTCTACTACACTAACTAACTACACAACGCTCCCCACAAGAACTGCTTTCTTATAGGTGCCTAAAGGAAAACTTTGAGAGACTTCAACGTGGACCCTATTTTCCGATGATTTTGCGTGTGAGGGACTAATGCCGACAGACATTTTTGAGATTGGTCCGGTATCGAGCAAGAACACTGCAGCCATAATTAGAGAAAAAACGGGTTGTAATGTATTCCTTTGGGGCGATAGTGCCACGGTAATGTACAAAAGTGCTTGTTTTTGCCACTGAAGACTCATTATATTATATTCGATCATTATGGAATGGATCCCTAAAGAGAAATAACACTTTTGCTTGATCACAGTCTGTTTCTTATTGTGTCTGACCACGTCTTGCTAGGGTAAAAGATTGAAATCTTGTTGGAGGATGTTTCCCTATTGTCATTACAATCTCAATGCTCCTTCACCCGAATCATTAACCAGTAACACCTATTCTCCTAATCCAACAAAACAAACTCTCTGCTTTCCAGCTCGCACTCACATTGCACTGGTCACTTCCTGCAACAACTCAGACTACCAATTGTATTTCTCTTGAGGGATCTTTTCCATAATAGATTGAATATAATCTCAGCCAGACAGTGGCAAAAACAAGCACTTTTAGAGGACGCATATTTTCAATCGCTTTTGCCCCCAAGGAATACCTAGCAGCTAGTTTTCGCTGACTACGGCCGCACCGTTCTCGTTCAATACTGGACCAATCTCAGGAACCGCATTTGTTAAAATCCTCCTGTACATCAAGTTATCTCTGTAGCCCTCTCTGTCTCTCTCCTATATACCTGGGCTCTCTACCCTCACTCTATCACTCTTATTCTCACTCCATCTCTCTCTCTCGCTCCCTTCCCCTCCCTCTTCCCACCTCCCCCTCTCTCTATCACCCTCCTCCCCCTCCCTCTCTCTCTATCTCTCCCCTTCTCTCCCCCTCTCTCGCTCCCTCCCCCTCCCCCCTCTCTCTGTTTCCCTCTCCCCCCTCCCCCCTCTCTCTACCTCTCCCCCCCTCCCTTCTCTCCCTCCCCCTCCCACCTCTCTCTGTTTCCCTCTCCCCCCTCTCCCCTCTCTCTACCTCTCGCCCCTCCCTTCTCTCCCTCCCCCTCCCTCCCTCCCTCCAGGTGTGCTACAGGTGAGCAGTGGCAGGAGATCATGCTGGCAGCGTTGCCGGGCCGACGCTGTGACCCGGAGTCGGACACGGTGCCCGGCGAGGAGTTCAGCTGCGGCAGCAACCTGGCCTACATCTACTTCATCAGCTTCTTCATGCTCTGCGCTTACCTGGTGAGAGGAGCCGGGCGGATTACAGCCCCACCCCCAGTCTGCTCCACCTCCCGCACCGCCTAAGTACAACCTAAGCAGGCAGCCCATGCAGCTCAGGGCCGCTGTCAGGACAATCCTCTCAGAAGAGAAAGGGATATCATGTCTAAGACTATTCACTTGATGTTTGTTATGCGTTGGAGAGTCATATTTATGTATATATTATGTGTATTAATGCTAGAGCAGCCTGCTTGGTTAAAATAATTATATTATCCATGGTCCCAGTTTTTATCGTTTTATTGTTATCAGTTAGACTAACTAAGGGTCCTGTGTGTTCTTCATAAGAGGACATATGCACGTGTCTTAACAAATCAAAACATTATATTTTGAAATAATACACAGAATATGACTTATCGCTGTTTTCAATTATTAAAAATAAATGTTTTTGCCAGGTTCTTAAAAGGACTTATGTATGTCTTCAATTCCTGTGCCTCAGTGCATTTGTTGCCCTAAACAAGATTTGCTGAAATATATATTCTTTGGCTCTCTTTCTCACTCAGATTATCAATTTGTTCATCGCTGTCATCATGGATAACTTTGAGTACCTGACCCGAGACTGGACCGTGCTGGGCACCCACCATCTGGATGAGTTTAAGAGGGTCTGGTCCGACTACGACCCTGAGGCCACGTAAGAACCAGGCTCAAACCCTCCTCAAACCCTCTCCCTCCTGGTCAAGACTCTGAGCAGACACTACAGGTCCTCCATGTTATGAACGACAGAATATGATTCTATTTACTATTCATCCCATTAAACATTGAGCAGAGGTTTTCACCTTGACTCACTGAATTCACATTTATATCTCATAGTTTCAGTGTTGGGGTGCTTGACCAGCCAAAAAGCACTGAGATCGACCCCCAGTATCCAGCCCCAGTATCCAGTCAGTATCCAGTCAATGTCTATCAAGTCACGTGTCTGCTCTGTGTGTGTTCTCCGCAGCGGTCGGATAAAGCACATAGACGTAGTCACTATGTTGCGCAGGATTCAGCCACCTCTAGGTTTTGGAAAGCTATGCCCACATCGCGTGGCTTGTAAGGTAAGGCACACAGAAGACGCATCATCCATTCAGAACTTCCTACTAGAATTGAACCCTTGCTGTCGTCTTAAGTGACAATAGCAGGGTGTAGCGCCGTGACTTACTCTAGTCTATACCCTGAGGTGTTCAATATGTATTCATATCAACAGAGGCACAAAACTCATGACACATCCTGCACACACATGCAGATCCTTTTACACTTGGCACCTCCAAGCCTTTCCCTAGGTTAATCTGCAATCTACCGCCACACACCGCACTGAGCTTCTCCCCGGGCCTGGAGCGCGCCTTCCACTTCCCCCCACCCTGCCAATCCTATTAGTGCTCCCCTCCTCCCTCCCTCCCTACCTCCCCCTCGCTCTCCTCCCTCCTCACCCCGCCTCAATCTCTCTCGCCCTATCAGAGGCTGGTGGCCATGAATGTGCCGCTGCACGCCGACGGCACCGTCACCTTCAGCGCCACCCTCTTTGCACTGGTGCGCACCTCGCTGAAGATTAAGACAGAAGGTGATCCTGCCCTGCCCCCTACACACAACACATACACACAACACATAACACACTCGCACAAACACACACGCACGCACAAATGTCATACCAAAACGCTTACACCTGCATGCACTTTTAATGACACCGGTGTGAAATGACCTGGCGTGGAGAGTGCCGTGAGTGATTGTTGTTGTTTGTACGCCCCCCCCCTGTGTGTAGGACCCATTGACCAACAAAATGAAGAGCTAAAGCTGATCATAAAGAAACTGTGGAAGCGCACAAAGCCTAAGCTCATTGATGAAATCATTCCGCCACCTAGAGGTAAGCTGCTGAACTACAACCTGTGGGCTAGTTCTCTGGTGAAGACACAGGTGGCAGATTAAGCTATAAAACTCACAATCTGTGCAGCAATGCAGCCAAGTATCATCATCGCGTGGCTGTCACCTGACCTCAACAGCTTAATATATGTCTGCCATTTTCTCTGACACGGGGCCTAAAAATATATTTTTCCTTGCTCAGGGGATGAGGTGACATGCGGGAAGTTTTACGCCAGCTACCTGATCCAGGACTATTTCAAAAAGTACCGCAAAAGGAAGGAGAGGGAAAGAAAAAGCAAGAAAAAGGACAAGGCAGCCGCTCTTCAGGTAAAGCTGCTGCTGCTGCACTCACAGCTCCGACTCCACGCCCTCCGTCTACCTTACTGACCACGACAACCAACCACATGTTTGTGTGTGTGTGTGCGTGTGTGTGTGTGTGTGCGCGTGTGTGTGCGTGTGTGCAGCAAGGGCTGCGGACGCTGCAGGACCTGGCCCCGGAGATGCGCCTGGCGATGGCCTGCGACCTGGAGGACGAGGAGGCGGTGGACATGGGCGAGGACGGCGGGGCTGAGGCCTCCGCCCCCAGCACCCCCTCCACCACCCCGCTGCCGCCGCCGGACCCGGCGGAGGAGATCGCCGTGTTCCTGGAGGAGCCGCCCAAACCGGCCGACGGGGGCGTGATCACGGAGCAGGTGGCGCCGACGCCGGACCACCTGCGGCCCGACTCCCTCGTCCCGGGGATGAGCGTGGTGACGGACCAGCCCCTGAAGTCTGAGTCCACCAGGTGGGACGCACATTAACGCTCTTTAATCTCTCCGCCCATATGCGTCGGTGCATTGAATATTCACTGTATATTTTTTTCAAGGGCGGCACAATTGAGTTCCTCTAAAACTGACTTCATGTTCTCTTCTCTCCCGATCGGCTGGATCCTCACCAGTGGGCTGCTGTCTCCACCTCCTAAATCCCCTCCACTTCCTCCTCCTCAATCCCCTCCACTTCCTCCTCCTCAATCCCCTCCGCTTCCTCCTCCTCCTTCTCCTCCTCCACCAGTGGTCTGTGAAGGTGGATGCGAAGCCGTGGTTGAAACTACGGCGATTTACACGGCAGCTGTTGAGGCATTAGTGGTTCAAACATTGCCGAGTGAACCAATGATTGAAAGGCAGGTGGTTGAAACGGCGGTGGCCGAAGCAGCGGTGATGGACGCTCCGGTGGTGGGAACAGCCCTGGTGGAAACAGCCCTGGTGGAAACAGCCCTGGTGGAAACAGCCCTGGTGGAACCTGCGGTGGTTGAACCTGCGGTGGTTGAACCTGCGGTGGTTGAACCAGCGATAGCTGAACCAGCGGTGGCTAGTCCCACTTATGATCCAGTGTATTACTCTGAGAATACTGCAGCATACACACCGGCAGCAAATGGGTAGGTACACAGAAACAAGGAGAGAAGGGATGCTTAAAGTATTTGTTCGGTTTGCTAAGAATGTACATAGAACGAGACTCTCAGCTGAGCACAAATTAATATTTGACCCCACTGGGTCAATCCATTGCAACCGGTTAGCTGATGCAATTATAAGATCCACTGTTCAATCAAGAACTCACGCGCAGAATATGAATTCAGGGATTTGTTCAATGTGGCCACTATTGGAGAGAAGTACATGGTTATATGCGCTTGTACAGCTACAGGAGCTGCCTAACTTGTTGCAATATAATGTCAATGGCTCACAAACGGCAATGAATCAGAATGTGTGTACTCCCTTGGGGGGTTGAGATGAACAAAACCCTGCTGATTTACATCTCCACATAGACAGTGTCAACAAGAGGTCCTTTAAGGTGGATCAGAGGGTCAGCAGCCTGCATGTCCCTCATTGGCATTTTTTTTATCCTCTTTTCTTCTGCATGCACAGATACATCTACCCCGCCGCCCCCGCCGAGATGGGCTACAGCGAGCAGATCCCCAGCCAGGCCCCGCCGGGCGCGGCCGGAGTCCCCTACGGCCATCACAACAGCAACGGAGCTGTTCACGGAGCGACGGGGGCCCCGGGGCCCCAGGTCGCCTACAACGGGAACGGGTACATGGGGAACGGGTACATCGGCAACGGGTACATCGGCAACGGGTACTCTGAGGCCAGTTACACGGGCAACGGGAGCGTGGTCAGCATGAACGGGAACGGCAGCACCACCACCACCAGCTACGTCAACGGCAACGGCAGCGTAGTCAGCATCAACGGGAACGGCAGCGCCAACGGCAGCGCCAACGGCAGCTACGGCAACGGCAGCGCCGGCAGCTACGGCAACGGCAGCTACGGCAACGGCAGCGTGGCCAACGGGAGCGGCTACAACCCGGGCGACTACCAGGGACACGAGACGGGCATGCAGTACGTCAGGCGGCGCCTCCTGCCGGTGCTGCCCACAGGTGGGGGAACGTCGTCCTGTGACTCCCGGGCTGACTCTGCTCTCCGCGGTCGGCGCCTTACGGTCGTGTGCCATTCTGTTGTTTCAGGGCGAAAGCCGTCCTTCAACCTGCAGTGTCTGAGGCCGCAGTCCAGCGAGGACGCCCTCCCCCCCGCGGGGAACTACCGGGGCAGCCTGCCCGCCCCGCGCTCCAGGCTGCAGGTACACCTCACGGCCGCTGGGTGGGGGGGATCTGAGCCCAGGCATCGTTGTATTTGTTATTGTTCCTTGCAATTATGTTAGACATATATGGCGCCGTCGTGGATAAATAGAACTTGGTTGGTGTGGAGCGTGTCGATATCCACGGTCCGCAGAATAGCGTGCTTTCGGCTAGCATTCTTATATATATTCTTATATATATATATACATTCTTATATATATATTACCTATGAAGTATCACATCAGTGTTTACTTTCAGAAACACAGAAATAAACAACACACTTAAATACACAGGACACAACACAATGACATAAGGGCATAAAGGAGAGCAAAACGCTGGGGTGACATCTTGTGGACAAGACTAACAATCACACTGGTGAGGGCAGGCTGCGTGGAATAGTCTTTTTTGCAGAGGAAGGGTCCGAACTGAGTCTCCTGGCAGTATCTAAGTGGCAGCCATGATTAGAGCTGTTTTTAGGCTACACTGTGAAATCCTTCATGAAAGAAGGGAGATAATACCTTCCCACAGTTCCTTGCGACAGCAACATTTAAGCAACACACCATTCAGACGTTTAAAAACAAAAGATCAACATGGCCGGCAATTATTTTCATACAATCAAACTAATTGGGATTCATATGGATAAATATTGGTATATATGACACTCACACTCAAACATACAGGACCACACCTGTTCATACACCACCCCAAAAGAGCTAATAACTAATAACTAGAAACTAGTTAAGCTAGTTCCAGCAGCACCTACAGGACATTAGTAGAATAAAAAAAAATACAACATTTAAACAAGTAAATACGTCTATACCCCTGCTGCTAGTCTACATCCGTGTTGCGGTTCATTGTTTTTTGGGGTGTTAGTTCAACGCCCAAACTGTCCCCTGACCTCCTCTGACCTCTGACCTCTGACCTCTCCCAGACGCAGCACAGCCTGGACTCGCGGCCCGGCACCGTGCTGTCGGCGTCGCCGGCCTCCTGGGGCCACCACCCGGCGTCCCCCGTCCCCAGCGGGCCCATGGGCGGGGGCGGGGCTGAGTCCCTGGGCCGCCGCGGCAAGCTGCTGTACACGCCCATGCTCCTGGTGGACCAGGCCAGCGGCGCCCACCAGCCCGTGTGGACGGACGGCACCGCCAGCCTCCCCGTGGGCAGCCGGCCCACCGGCTGGTACCCGGGGCAGTCCCGGACCTACACCAGCGGCCGGATACCCCCCATCCTGCAGCGGGACCTCATCGAGAAGGGCAGCGCCGACAGCCTGGTGGAGTCGGTGAGTCGTCCTGTCCTCGTCTGTCTGTCAGTCTGTCCAGCAGGAGGGCTGCTGCTCTCATGGGGGAACACGACCTAAAGACGTTGCGGTAAAGAGAAGACACACCGGTTGCTGTTGGGATTGATGACTGATCCAAATGTTTAGTTGTTGTTCTGAAGCCGAATGGATGGTTGGTTGTTACAGAGAAGGAAAAACAGGACAAAGACGTCGGTCTGTATTGTTTCTTTATGTCCTTAGTTCATCGTTTTGTGTTGTTCCTTTGTCCTCCACCAGATCCTGATATCAGAGGGGCTGGGGCATTACGCCAGGGACCCCAAATTCGTGAACTTTGCCAAGCGCGAGATTGCGGAGGCGTGTCACATGACCCTGGACGAGATGGAGAACGCCGCCACCGACCTGATCGTCCGCGGCTCCGGACAGTCCCTCGGGCGCTTCGAGGAGGAGCTGGCAGACGAGATGAACTGCGTGATTTCATACTGAGATCGGCTTTAGGGAGTCTAGGTTCCCTGTTTCAAAAGAGTGGATCTGTGTGCTTTGAGTTCCTGATGTGTTTTGGAGAACAGCATCGAATGTCTTTGGAGTGAGTGGGCGATGGAGTAGGAGTTATGTTGCGCAGTTATTTAACATAATTCCCACGTAAATTGTGTGTGTCACCAAAACAAAAACACTCCAGGGAAAGGAAACCAAAATGAACTTGATGGAAATGTACAAATCATGAGGCTTAATTTGCAAATGCCAAAATATGAACAGATATGTATAGCAGCTGCTGGTATATGACAATCTGTGGTCCATTCCACAAGGCTTCCACATAGGTGTGGAACATTCTACATGATACCTGCTAAATATGAGGATTAAAAGGTATGATAGTTTTACTATGATAAGCTGCATTTTTGCATTGTATTCTAATTTTGTCATTTTGTGTGTCACTTTATACGAATCCATTATGTTTGAGGTTATTAATCATCACCTTCTAATTATATACAGAGATCCTCTGGTGTGGTTGAAATCCTTAAAAATCATCTCAATAAACATTCTTGTGAAGTATTTTTTTACCCAAAATATTCCCTAAATTAGCAGCAGAAGAAGAAACGGACAGACAGCCCCGGCTCAAGTGTTAGGTGGTGCTCGGAGTTTGTAGACCTCCGCTCTGCAATGTGAAATTGCGGCACTGCAAAGGACAATATTTATTGCTATAACACTCAATTAATTAACTCTTTGATTCATGCTGCGCACAAAAATGTGGTGATGTTTATGTTTATGTGGTCACCAGTAAGAAAATCTATATATTTGGGGGAGTGGCTCTTCAGATATTTGAAATAATGAAATAAGGAATGTCTTCAACATGTTTACAACAAGATAAATTTGAATAAAATACTTGATGGTGTTACTCTAGGGCTACTGTTTCTGTGAACGCTCTACTGTCAGCAAGGTACACCCAGGTAAGATTGTTTAGAGTCGTTCACTTTCAGACATCACTCTTGTGATACCGGAAAAGTTGACTTTGCTGGTAACACTTTAAAATCAGGATACATTAATCAACCCATTATTAACATTAGTAAATGCAGTAAAAAACATTTACTAACAGTTCATTAACAGTTCAATTATGTTCTGGTAGTCTTTTAATAATGGATTTCAAGTTGCCTCATGGTGTACATGTTAACTAAGGTAATGGTGTTCATATTAACGAATGTATTTATTTAAACATTATCTAATAGGGTCAGGGTTAACTCAGCCTAACCCCATGCTAATGTTATATAATAATGCAAACCATGGCATCACGCCTGTTTCTTGGGTGGGGTAATTCGCCTTTCTAAAGCATGCCTACAGTTAGCTGCAGATAATGGGGTCGAATCCAGACCTTTTCTGCTCGGAGTGGAAGACCCCCATAGCCACTACGGCATCCTTCCATATTTAGACCATATCACATCCTGGCAAGGTAAACATCCTGAGATGTTATTTCCAAAGCTGGGCTTCCTATGATAAAGCAGCGCTGTGATTGGACGAGCTTTACTCCACGTCTGACGACTTTGGTTGACGTATCACCGCCTCACGTGCCCCCTCAGCGCGCTCGTGACGCAACACAGCTTTCCTGGGCTCATCGCGGTCCTCCTCCGTGTGTTGTTGGATGAAACGCTTCCCTCCCGCTGCCACACTGATCCTCTTATCGACAAGTAAGCTGCCAAGATGGACGTTGTAAACCAGGTAAGGATTTTTGAAAATATTAAAACATTTATAGCAAATCAGTTTCTTAGACGACAATCCTATGTACCTACATTTACTGCGGTTGTACTCATATTATATATATATATATATATATTCTTTTTTTAGAGGACGCTGTAAAAATTCTGCCGACCTTTCATTTGAGAAATGCACTGCTTTCGTTTCGTTTTAACCTTTGAACCGAATTACAAATTTCCATTTAACGAAGTGTTGCAGTGCGCTAAAAGAAACAACAGACTGCATGATAAATGCGTTGCGCCTTTTTTTTTGCAATATGATGATGCGGGAGATATGATGGAGGGGCCCGCTCCCGGTGCAAACCATCCTATAGGTGGTCCAACGATTACTGCAGCAATGACATTTGGCTACCGAGGGCACGATGTCGCCTTATGGGACTATTTGGACATATAAATCAAAATGAATTCATATTTCCACCGCACAATTGTCCCCTTTGTTGAACATGAGCCCACTAGAACAGATTTCTTATGGCCTTTTTCGTGTATTCGGGAAGACCGCAGTAGGCCTGTTCCCGGTCTGTGGCCAGGACACAGAGGAGCATCCACCACCTCCAGCGACAGCAGCTCTTTGCAATCACACACCGACCCCTCGATAGTTAATTCAACGACGTGTCTAACGTTTGTTACCGATTTCTCAGTGCAGTCTTACTAATATGGATTTTTTTTATTGGGAAAACATAATCGATGGTATTGGGTAGGCCTATATAAGGCTAAATAGCCTAGCTCAAAGATTAGTCCGTATAGCAAAAAAATAGTATATTGCTCATTCCAGTGCGGCCATTTATTGATGCACACAGCAGAGACACGCCGCCTTCATGGCTGTGTCGCCGCATTCACCCAGACGCAGTGAATCCGTAGCCTGGGAGTGAGCCGTCATGCGGAATGAACATACACTAGTCATGTATGTGCAGACACGCGAACGAAAATAACAATTTGATAATCAGCTTGATCGAATTGCAATTCCATCCCCACCCCGACCACCGTCTCTCGCTTTAAGCGCCCCCCCCCTCCACCACACACACACACACGCACACGCACACGCACACGCACACGCACACGCACACGCACACGCACACGCACACGCACACGCACACGCACACGCACATGCACACGCACGCGCGTAAAAACACCTTTCCTTTACGGATGCGAGATGAAGATGAGTTGTAAGCCTATGGCCTTTGTGCGATTAACAGGTGCGTTTGTTCAACCGTCTGAATCGTTCTCGTATTGTCTCCCAGTGTGTGTGTGGGATGTGCCACAAAAAAAAATGCTCATTGTGGTTCTTTTTTTTCCACAGTTGGTGGCCCAAGGCCAGTTCACGATACTCAAGCAGCCTTTAGGATTCATCAAGGCTCTACAATGGGTGAGTGATTTCATGGAAATGATGGCGCGCTTTGTATTCCTAATTGAATGTTCAGCTCGTAGAGACTCTTGGTTTTGAAAGTTGGGCAGCAAAAGATGAGCCTTTCGACGTTATAATCTATCCGATGTTTATTTAAAATTGTTTAGAAAACAATTTATTTATTTCGGGACGTTGGCTGACATATTTGTGTCCTTCTACCAATCAGAGGGCACAAAGCTCTAGTCTACGTGAAGCTTTATACGCTCGTGACTGGTCGAGCGTGGCGTTAAAACTACACTACCCATCAGGCCGTGCGGCTCGTCGCTTCGTCTGGGTTGGCTACTGGCAGCGTGACGTACGGTGCATTGAATGGAGTATGGAAGGAGCATATTCGGTCCAACGTCCAGGGCCTCCGCAACACCTTACATTTACATTTACATTGATAAAATGGAAATAAAACTATATCTATATCTATATATATATAGATATAGATATATAATGTATAAACGTCCTTTCACCAGATGATGGGGATAAAGCACCTTCTGTGCTGTGTTTTATTAAATGCATGCAATCTGAGGAGAACTGATTCACATCAAGTGGTACATTTTCTTTAAATATTCATACACATCTTTGAGTCTCCACGTAGTGCTAGTTCGAGGCTATTTGGTCTATTGAGTCACGATGACACACACAATTGTAGATTGTATCTTCGCCACTGTCTCCATGACACTCGAATATTATTTCATAGTCACTGAAGGTTTTTAAATAGACAGAATGACCTCAAGTCTAAAGTTATAGAAACAAATGTCCTTTTACTCTAAAACTGTTCTGGTTTCTAACCTGACAATCTGCCGTTGCCATTTCCCTGTTGTTGCCCATGGTCATGTATTATTTGCTCTGGGTGCCACGCCTCTTTTGTATTTATTTGATTGTTTATTCTTACAAAGACAGCACGCAATTACTTGTAATTGCAACATTTTGAGTTAGCTAGCTGCTAATTTTCATCTCTTGTCCCTGGGCAGGTAAAACAACTACAGCAAATGCACAATATAAAACATCACAATACCTAAAAGTCCATCTGTACAATAAATCCTATAGTGATCCTTAATGTATTGGCACACTTCATTTTTGTGTTGCCTTTAGCAAAAGCTTCCGGGTGGTTTGCAGCACTACAAAGCTTCCTGAGCCTCTAATGTTTGTGGCTATGTCCACTCCCCACTACTTTAACAGAGAAAGCAGGTTGGCCAAAGGCTGTCTTCCTGAGCTGGGATACCCAGTCACCCCAAGAAGAGGCGCTATAGTCCTATAGCCACTGCCAGCATAGTCCAGGCATCCTCTAAGTGGAGAGGATGCGAGATTATGACATTTTTTAAACAAGCCTCTTGTCCGGCTAACACCAGTGGTAACAATAACAATAACAATAACAATAATAATAATAATAACAATAATAATAATAATAACACCATTGGGGCATCGCACCACGACAGAACTCTGCTCTTCGTCAGATAAAGGACCTTTTTACAATCAATCTTACTATACATTCATTAGCTCTCTCTCTATGACTGTATCGCAACCTGGTAAAAACCTGACCCTAACTGAAAATGTATGCCTATTAATGCAACGTTAATGTTTTACTAGTCATGATACATGATACTAGTGTTTTACAGTCAATGACTGTCAATGTTTACCCTGAGGCGAAGCAAGTACCAGGAATGTATGGGAAATTTGACCTTGCTGCCGTGGAATAACATGATTGTAAAAATAACATTTACCCTCTGAAATAGTTACAAAGGCCTACTTACTTACTCTACCCCTTATTAGCTAACTAAGGTTAGAGCATTTCTCTGTACGAGATGACTCAGCAGCCGATGGACAAACAACATTGAGATGTGTAAACACAGATGTTGCTCATATCATTAATTTGGGTCCGTAGCTTTGAGCTTGGCCAGTTCCCCGATGTGGGTAACCAGACTGTTAGTAACCAGACTGTTAGTAACCCTACTGTTAGTAACCAGACTGTTAGTAACCTTACTGTTAGTAACCCTACTTATAAGCCAGTGTAATTACATCTGAAAGGTTTGTGAAACAGACCACAATGCTAATATGGAAGTGTCTTAGTTGCAGTCATGCAGGGAAAATACATAAACATAGGTTGGAGATGGGCCTGGCTCGCCCTTTTAAAGACGTACTTGGTGTGAACAGTGTAGTCCTCCCCTGGAGCAGCGTGACTGTTCCAGCTTCTCCACACGGCCCGCCTGGGTCACGGTGCGCCATGGCCACCAATCAGCAGCCGAGGCTCGGGGAGGCCTGGGTCTCTGGCTCTATGAATCATGTGTCAGAGGCTCTGCGTGTCTCCGCATCAGAAGTGGGGCAGCTGGTGGGCTGCTGCTGCTACTGCTCTCTGTGGATTAATATGGACATGATGCTGCACTCCCATCTCCGCTCAGCCTCCCTTTTGCTTACACTGGGGACAAACAAATACACTTACACCCGGCCCTTCCAACAGGATTGATTAAGTTGGAAAACGTTCCCCTACGCGCCATCCAGATGAGTCATCAAGGGTTTCTATTTGTACCCGACACTTTCCTTTTCAGCCAATATTATCCTGGAAGGTTTTATAATAATAACGATTTGGTGTGTTTTATTTGATTTGTGCATTTTAAAATAATGCCTTTTAATTGGTTCGATGTATTCTACGAGTGTTTCGCCTTATGAGAGTAATGGCTTTGAAGGTCAAACAAATGTGATTATGTTGAATTGTGAAGGGCCCAACATTGACAGATGCTGCATCGTATGATGCATATATATCATGCACATAAATGTACATTCTCCCTCCCCTGGGTGCTACAGCCTGTGTGGACTAGTGTGCGTTTTTCGTTTGCACACACTACAAATAGAACGTCCTTGGTTGTGTGAGTCATGCAGGAGGCCTGATGCTTCTATCTGTCTCTTCAGTGAATAGCAGCGACGATGCCCATGTTGGCTGCTTCAGGGCACAGAATTCAATATACACGCAGCACTGACATGGGGGCTCGCCTCCAATATCTTTATAACCCAAATACACCCGCCCCCCCCCCGCCCCCTCCCTGCTCTAGTGAAGGTCAGAAGCAGAATAAATAATAGCACCTGTGATGTAATGCTCAATTTCGGACTTATCGTCGGCATTATAGTTCTGCGGAGAAAGAGCGAAAAAAAACGTACAGAATAGCTGTGTCTCCTGTGGAACCACATGTGAAACGCTGGGTCTTATCCACCAGCTCTGTGGGTTATGGTGTGAGGTCTTTGCAGAGCCCTGGTGACTCTATTTGCATCGTACATCTGTTTAACACCCTCCACAGGCTTCAGGCTGGAGAAGCTGTTTAACGCTCTCCGCAAGCTCGAGGCTGCAGTAGCACATTTGTGTTTTTATATTGGTCCACCAGATTCACGTTACACAACTAATCACCAATTAGTGGATCATGTAATGAAACTGAAGTTCATTTTCCCGTACACACACAGACACACATAGGCACACATAAGGCCCTAGCATTTTGCTTGCTTATGCAATTGCACATTTGAGCGATGGCAGCCAACGTGAGGGAGGAGGAGAGAAGTAGCCCAGATGGCTATGGTACTTTGTGTCCATGCTAGCGAGCGTGTATTGTTCCCTCTGCCTAGCGCCATGACAGGATACGAGCAGTAGCGGTTAAAACCACTTCTACTTTCAGTGTGATGCTGCTAATACTGTTACCATGGCAGCAAATGCTCTGTGTGTACGTGCAGCCATTTCTTTTCACACCGAGGACATCCCTTCATCTATCTCTCTCTCTGCCCTCTTTGCCTCTCAGCTGTTAATTCAGCCTTCCACTCAACGGTAGCGTCCGCAGTAATCATAGCATTGTGATACTGTTTTAGGTCCTGTTTTACTATTGGAATTGTTTAAATCTGGTTTATGCAAATCATTATAATGTTGTCTTAAATCCAGCCATTTAAAACAATTGTATAAAGTTATAGCTTTAGTAGTAGTATTAGTATTATGCTTATATAAGTAGGACAAAATATAAATAATAATGGATTCATACAAATCTCCACCTATGTTTCACTGAAATGCCCCAGCATGTTTACATCAGTCAGCATTGGGCTGATTCTGTCTGCACCACAGTCACAACACACTAGCCATATAATTCAATTATTTGTGGCATTTATTTTGCATTCAAATCAAGTGTATAGGTGGACAAAGTGCACACAGTTGTGTTTGAAATATCTTCCCACTCACCTCTCTGGATTGCTAGTGTCTGCTGTAAGAATTCACAGAATGCATCCATAATCACACACATTCATACAGGCTTTGCCTACAAGAGACCCAGGCCATGCCACTTGGTTATAACCACTCTTAACATGCTTACTTATAACCTAATGAGCTATGTGCAACCAACACCTTTTGGTTTGATGCAAACATCTGGCTTGGAATGTTAACATGCAGCATTCATAAAGGTAAATGAAGTCAGGGGAAGTTAACTTACACAAACGATATAGAACGTTTAACAACTACATCAACAGAAAGCTCATAGTAATACAATATGAGTGCTGGCTGACTGTAACACCTGAGAGAGACGAGTAGTGGGAGCAATAGGTTTTGGCAGCCATGTTCCCACTATGAGGTTAATCCAGCCAACAATCTGCTTGCAGATTACTCTAAATTGTTTTGTGTGTTGATTCCTGAAGCAGGAAGACTGTACTACTAGGCAATAGGAGGGCCATTACCTATGTGCGTACCTGTTAGTGTGTGTGTGTGTGCGTGTGTGTGTGTGTCTGTGGGTGGGTGTTTGCTTGTGTGTGTATGCATTGTGACTGGCTTTCAAGCTTCCTGAAGGCATAGTTGGGTGACAGATGGCAGTGTACCTCAGACAGATTAATAACTGGATTTACTATCCAATCCCATCTGGCCTGCAGGGAGAGGAGGCTAGGCTATGGTAAAAATAGTCTGTCTTGCCTAATCTGCTGTGTGCGAGAGTGTGGGCTTATATCTGCGCATGTGTGTGCTTATGCAGTACAATTGGTTATAAGGGAGAACAAAGGAACAGTTCTCACCTGAACGAGAGGGGAAGCTTACGGCGCGCGTCAAACCGGCCATCTGCCCAATAACCAAAGACTTGTTTAACCACGAGCCAAGGAAAAACCCTGCTGCCAACCAGACAGAACTTTAAGGTGGCTGTAACCATGGCAACAGGTGCAGCTCCCGCTCGGTCGCCCTGGCGATATCGCTGCATTGATTTGCACGGGGTGCTCCTGTATCAGCGGCTCGTGGTGATTGGTGCAGCCTCGGTGCCTGAGACACTCCAGAGGTGTTAACATGGCTCCGTGGCGTTCGGCGTCAACAACAGTTGCTCGTTTTACATATTAGCATTATTTATTTAAAAAAAAAAGGTGTTCACTTGCACATGAAATATTCCTGTTCTGCGTATCGTCATCATGCAGTTATTATTCATTGGGTTTTTTAATATGTTGCTGAAACCTGATGTGTTTTATACATTGCATTGGTCTTCAGTGAATAAGCTGTTTAGAGCTCATATCTTTGTGTTATTTATGTCTTTTCCTCCTTCAGATCTTTGCCATCTTCGCCTTCTCCACATGTGGCAGCTACTCAGGCATGTTCAAGATGAGCGTTGAGTGTAAAAACCGGTCGGAGAGCGACCTGGCCATCGAGGTAGAATTTGAGTATCCATTCAGGTCAGTATGTCATACACACTCTTATACTAGCATCCACTGAATCTCCAATTACATACTGGACACAAAATACATATGGTTACAATATGGTTACAAATTAATATGAATTAAGAATAGCTTTTTTACCTAGATGCAAATTCATTGTAAGCGTTATATTGCAGAAGACCCATGGTACGGTTTTGTATTGTTTATGAATAAAACCGTGTATGTTCTCATTCGCGATTTGTATCTCATAATTACAAGATCTATACTCGTAATTACGAGTATAGTTAATTGTTTCTACAGCTACAACAACATTGGCAGGTGCATTTCTTCCCAAATGAATGCCATTGATGATTGATTGATTGATGATGACATTGACGTATGTATGTGCTGTAGGCTCCACCAGGTGTACTTCATGACTGTGTACTGTGCTGCTGTGTGCGCTGTAGGCTCCACCAGGTGTACTTCATGACTGTGTACTGTGCTGCTGTATGTGCTGTAGGCTCCACCAGGTGTACTTCGACGCCCCCACCTGCAAGGGAGAGTCCCCCGAGCGCCTCTTCCTGGTCGGGGACTACTCCTCCTCGGCTGAGTTCTTCGTCACCATCGGTGTCTTCTCCTTCCTGTACTCCATGGCGGCCCTCTCCGTTTACTGCTTCATGCTGGAGAAGTACCGGGAAAACCAGAAGGGGCCCCAGATTGTGAGTACCGTAGCCCCGGTCTGAGGCCCAGCCAGCCTTTGTGCTGCATGACTCTGGGTATTAATTGATTGGGGTTTGACCGAACGAGCTGTTAATGGAGGTCTGTGCTCTGGCTTCAGGACTTTGTGGTCACAGCGGTGTTCACCTTCTTCTGGCTGGTGTCTTCGTGCGCCTGGGCCAAGGGCCTGTCGGACGTCAAGACCGCCACGGACCCCGACAGAGTCATCACCCTCATCAGCGCCTGTGACGAGCAGGAGAACCGCTGCAAAGAAGTCCACGACCCCAAGGTCTCCGGCCTCAACACCTCCGTGGTACGTACTCGCGCCTCGTCCCTGACCACCAGGACAGCCTGGGGCCAGGATCAGCTCTTTGGTGTCGCCATCATCCCGGATGAACCGTGGGAACAAACAGGGCTGGATTCACTAAGACGACTTTAATTGTCTTATTTAATAATGACAACATGTTCCATAAAAAGAATGTCGCTTTTTTATTTGTGCCCAAGCAAAAATGTCCATCCTCTCCATCTAATATACTTACTATATACTATATACTGTACTCCTTTTTTTTGTCCGGACCAAAGCCCTAGCAACGCATTGCCCCAGCAAACCCAACTGAAGACCTGACTCCGTTTTGCTCCTCCCAACCCCCAGGCGTTCGGCTTCATCAACCTGATTCTCTGGTCTGGAAACCTGTGGTTCGTGATCAAGGAGACCGGCTGGTTGGCCGCGTTCGGCGTCACCTACGCTCCCTCCCAGGAGAAGCAGCCCGCCCCCGACTCCTTCGCCCAGGGAGGGGACTACGCCCAGCAGGACCCCTACGCCGGCTCCCAGGGAGGCTACCAGCCCGACTACGGCCAGCAGAGCTACACCGAGGGCGGCGAGTACAGCCAGGGCTATGAGCAGCAACCCACCTCCTACTCCAATCAGAACTGAGGCGATCCAATCGGTGTGAAGCTGCAGGATGGTGAGTAACCACAACACACAGCGTCATCATCCAATGAGAGGAGACCATACAGTCAGTTTGACCATGAAGGACAAATGCTACAATCATATAATGCTGTATAATAATCATATAATGCTACAATCATATAAGCTAATGTAAGCAGCTATGGCTGAATCCTGTATTATGCAATGCGAATGCACAGATGAACGTATCTGGTGGTTAACTATTATTACAGTCATTAATATAATGTATACTTTATAGAATAAATAGTATTGTGCAATTCAATGTCATTTTGAATTCTCGTTCTGATAAGTAGATTATTAAGACAAACCACATGACTTAAACGCCACACATATAAGAATATATCAATGATATTGTTTTTAATACATTTTCCCTGTGTGTGTGTTTGTGTGTGTGTGTGTGTGCATGCATGTGTGTGTGTGTGTGTGTGTGTGTGTGTGTGTGTGTGTGTGTGTGTGCGTGCGTGCGTGCGTGCGTGTGTGTGTGTGTGTGTTATGTGCGTGTGTGTGTGTTCCTTCCAGGCTGACGTTAGTTGTAATTTGGAGTGTGGTTCTCGACCACCGCCTGAACTCCACACTCCTCTGTGTGTGTGTGTGTGTGTGTGTGTGTGTGTGTGTGTGTCTGTGAGTCAACTAGAGGAGGAGGGCTGATGTGGACGCCCGGCTGGACCACACTGCGGGGTGGGGGAGGGTGTGTGGGGGTGTGTGTGGAGGGTGGGGGTGGGTGTATTCTGGGGGGCGGTGGGGGAGGGCTGGGGGGGGTTAACTGTAACAAGCTGTTTAGTCTCGTAATGTACGTAACTGTAGAAGACAACCAAGGCTTGTCTGTTTGGTCATGCGAGAGAAACTTGAACACAATACCAAAACCTTCACTAATGAACGGTAAAGATCCATCGTACTAAATGGGAGAGTCTTCAATTTAATTGAGAAAATTGTAGTAATATTTAACTTGGGAGAATGTATTTGTCTGTGCTGTGTAAATATAAACATAACGATATATATATATACATAATTATTATTGTTATTATTATACATACACAGTTGAATAATTGTGCACTCCATATTAGTTGTTATACAACAAATGTAGAGCACAGAGTTATTCAACTGCATTTATTTTGGTTCTGTTTAGGAGCTTACATAGTTGAACCCTATTGTCCTATTCACATCCATCACTCCTTAATCAGGCTACTTATTTGGTTTAGAATAGTTTTTTTTCAGACTTTTTTTGTATGTGTTTCATATAATGGAGAGGCGTTCAAGTGGTTGAGGTTGGTGTCAATGTAATGGTAAATGTTTCAACGGAAGTGTTTAGAAAACATGTTTGCTATAGCAGTGAGGAGATATTAGCTGTGCATTTTTATTTTGTTGGTTTTTGATCTGCTGTTTCCGTTATCATCCCGACATCATGGTCACGACAGGATTTCACTTTTGTGTTTCACAAAAAATTTAAAAAAACTGGCACAAAAATATAAAATGCATATAGTAATGACAAATAGTTAGCATGATAGCATCTTTTATCTGCATATACTATGCTTTTTTCCAAAAACCTGCTGTTGTGTTCTATTAATGTGAAGATTGTGTATCAGGGAAGTTTAACTGTTTAGCAATGTGTGTGTGTTTTGTGTGTGTGTGTGTGTGTGTGTGTGTATGTGTGTGTGCGTGTGAGCGTGTGTGTATGTGAGTGTGTGTGTGTATGTGTTTTGTTTGGGTGTATGTTATGGCATCAAGCACATTACGTCAATGAACCGTGTCCAGTTTGATCGCCTTCATGTGGTCCAGATAGTAGTCAGACAGAGTCCTATAGTTTTTTAACCATTGTTTCTATTGCAGCATAATCATGGAACTCAAATATTTACATTATCATGTACTGTTGTCTGTGCGAGAACAAAATAGACTATATGGTTTTGAAGGTCATGCCCAATCGGATATTCTATATTCTGAGCTTTCCAACAATATAGCAACATGATTTATAAGGCTCCTGCATTTCCCAATTCCTCTTCCATCCCTTCCTTCAATGAGAGACACGCCCAACTGGCCCAAGTAATGCATGTTTCTTCTACCTTTTACCTACAAGGCCCCGTTGACCAAGTTCAGACCGACGGATGCATTCAACGTTCATGCTACAGTATCAGTACCGCGACGGTTGGTTGGGGAGCTAGCGTACTGCATACAGCACATGCAGCTCATGCTGAATTTCACACAAAGAGTCGAGTGCTGAGAGGAACACGCATTCCCAGGTCATCACAGATATACTGCCAATCCTCTGTTTGGTGGTTGGAAGGAGAAAATATTTGCTTAATGGTGTGAGGTGTGGCTTAGCATTGGTACTGTTGCTTCCACCGTAATACTTAAGAAAATGACCGGCTATAGGCTTTAATGGCGGGTGTACGTTTCAAATTGACATTTGAAAAAGGCCTGGGTTGTTCGGACGAGGCGATGTAGAATCAACAGCTGTCTTACTTCCGTGAGTTCCCCCTGCCCTCCTCTCTCTCTCTCTCTCTCTCTCTCTCTCTCTCTCTCTCTCTCTACTTCTCCCTATCTGTTTCACTGTAGCTCTGATACATATGCTCAAATGAAAATATACTCTGTTGTTAGTGGTGAATGATGTCTTGTGATACTCTACGCCTTTTAATAGTGCTGTGTTTATTGTGTATGATGTATTCATAGTAGTATTTATGATGATAAGTCTGAGAAAAGAATATCCCAAACTATTGAGAATTCTACTGTATTCTTATTATATGGAATTCGTGTGAAATAAAAAATGAATAAAACTTGAAATTATTCTGTTAATGGTTAAATGTCTGGCTCTTCTTATAATGTGTATGTTATGCAGCCAACATGTGTTTTATCAATGATATATATCTATATTTCAATTTAGACACGACTTCAAGTCATTGTGTGGGTTCTGTGCATAATCATGTGTGCATACCGGGAATATCGCTGTGCCATACAGTCGGTCGACGTGGTGGGAAATGTATATTTTCCAGTGTCAGTAATCATCACACATGTGAATGCACGAATAGGCCTACATGAAATGTTTTCTTCTATCGAATTTAACGGAATAATAGTTGGTAAGAAATGAATAAGTCTAATGGTGAGTCTACACTAACCTTTCACAATGAACGGGAAGTTACGTAATCCTTTCTGAGCGGTGAGGGTAAAGTGACTAAAGACTGTCGCTGTCAACACTTAAACACTAACCACTATGACGGGCTGTGGGATGCGCAGCAGTATAACCTGCTTTCAAATATAATTTTTTAACATTTAAATAATATTTAAAATATATATATATTACGCAGTAATGATAAATAAAAAATATAATCGTCCCAGTCAGATAAAATAAAATAATAACTATTATCAGCCTCGGAATGGAATGAATGTGTGGGCAGAGCCCGTGATGTGCCAAGTTGTCATGGAAACTGTCGGCGCCCCTACCGCGGCGCCAACAACACGACCAAATCAAGACAAACCGAATGTGGTGGTGAAAATATCCCATTTAACCATGCAACTTTATCTCTAGAGCACCCGTCGTGGTCATCAAGATCTCATGTGTTGAACACCAAACCAAAACAGGTTGCAGTGTGGCGATCGGGAGCGTATTACGGTCTTATCTCCAGCCCACTGTAGACCAGAAGCCTCTTGAGAAAAAGTGAAAGCCAACGCCCCGTTGACGCTCCTGCGCGCACTGCGATCCACACTCAACCCCACTGTGCTTCTCACAGCACATCTTCACACTTTACAACCAGGGAGACTGATCTTATATTTTAAAAAAAAGCTACGAGCCATTATTTGAGTTTGTATTTGCGGGAGTATCTTGCGTCGTTGTCCACGTTTCAAGATCAACAGTTGACTCGCAGTGAAGACTTTAGACTTTACTTGAAGAATGGCTGATACCACCGGAGCCAGCCCCGCCAACCACTGCCTGGAGAAGCTCAAAAGTTACGTGAAGACCCAGAAAGGGTTTATTCTTGCAGCAGAAATAGTAAGTGCTTTTACTGGAGTATTTTGTTGAACAACGTTACATTGTGAATAATCTCTTCCGCTTGGCCAAACGCTTTGCAACACAAAACAATCGCTCTCTGTGCGGTGTTTACTTGTGTAATGCCACTGGTTGCTGCAGCTTGTAGACTGCCACTGTGTGGCTTCAGGGTGAAGTAGAGCCTACTCTCACATAGGAGCCCATCGAGCATGTTTGGTCGTTTTTTTTTTGAAAAACAAAGGTGTGTAGCTTCTAATGAAGGATATATGGTCTCTCCAGTTGGAATGGGGACCACGTGGATTCGGGGTTGGAGGTCAAGTCGAGGGGCTTCCACCACCTGTCACGTTCTCTCATTTGGCACCAAACCCCAAACATGCCAGCGATTTAACTTGGCAGTCCACCCGTCTGGCTTTCTGCAGTGAATCCCTTTTAGTTTCATCGTCTTGTGGGGTATTATTTATTTACCAGATCTCCTGTAGGTCTACCTGCAACATGTTAGTTAGCCAGCCTCGATTACATGCCACTCTATGGTTGCATGATATGTTTTTCTGTGATTCATCTGTCATCAATATTGTTGCATGTAAACCAGCCAACAAGATACTCCCTTTCACCCCAATCATAGATCCAAAACAATGCTATCATGCTTCTGTCTTGAATTAATAATAAGGCACTTTGTGTTGACCACTAGTGTAAGTTATCCCCAGTAGGTTGTCAAAGAAACCCTTCTTTCTCATATGTTCCTACACACACGTCATAATGAGAGTCCACCCTGGTAAGCTGTTTTTAAAGGGTAGGCCCTCTAAGGGAATTTCCATGAAAACGTGTACCGGACTACCCCTGCACTGGGAGGGGTGGCTGCGCAGGCATCTAGGGGCCCTGCATGCTATTAAAGGGTATTTACACACTGGAAGGCCTGGCGGATTGTCCACTCTGTGCTGTTTTTGGATCCTGTGATGGTAGAGCTATAAAGAGGGCTGGTCCAGACCTCCGACTGCCCGTAACATATTGAGAGTTACCCGTTATCTAGTGTGCGGTATGTTCCCGTTTAACATATGGTTTAGCAGCAGCTACAGCAAAGCTACTGTATCACACTTGACCTGACTGCGAGTTCACTTTGCCTACACTCACGCACGCAGTCCGGAGCTCTTATCAGTGGCTCCAACGGCCGACTTCCTGAGACGTACACTGACATACACACCCACATGCCTTTTCTCTCACCGACCATGTTTGCCGTCAAACCTCAATGCTTGTTGTATGCACACAAACAGTGGCATGACCAGTCTTGATCAGGTTTTAACGCTCCACCAGAAGGGCAAACGGCGTCATGTAGGGACTCACACACATGCACACACCCAAATGAGCGGAAACCTCCCTTTTGTGACATGCAGCGGTGGTAATCCAGTTATTACTGAGGGTTAGATGACATGATTTTGTATTCCATTGATAGACCAGTGAGGCACAACTGACCACTGCTGTCTTCAGTGAAATAATGATCAGTGATCACCGTTTGAATGGAGCACGCGTAACTGAACTGGGAACCTGTGTTCTGTCAAGCCAAACACTTGTTCCAGGTTGCAAGTGTTGATATGGATGACTAAGAGAAATCTTATCAGTGACTCAACACACAAGACTCAATGTCACTTCCTTGGTTACGGATGGTTTGGTATTTCCTACTGTGCTATGGGGGCCTGCCCTTTGGTTCTTGTGTTGCTCTATGACTATAATTAGCCACACCTTTCTAACAATTTCACCCATATCTGGTTCTAAAGAGCAGTGTGTTCATTATACTCTTCTACTTAATGGGTCCTAGCTCTGTGTTTTCGCCCCTCTCCCTCGCTGTTGTGCAAATAGATCAGGGCCCACTGTCTCTCCATAGCACCAAGGTGTCAACATCTGGGGTGAGAGAAGGACTCCAGTGTGGTGGGCGGTTTGACTCTTGTGTAGCCTTTGCTGCCTTCAGAGCAAGGCCCCAAGATAGAGCCTCTCTTTGTGTCTGGGGGCCCTCGGACATCTTACCGCTTCACAGAGGCGCTCTGTGCCAGCCTCCTGAACACTACTACTGTGTGTGTGTGTGTGTGTGTGTGTGTGTGTGTGTGTGTGTGTGTGTGTGTGTGTGTGTGTGAGTGATGGGAGAGAGGGAGAGAGAGAGAGAGAGAGAGCAAGAGAGAGCAGTGACAGATGTAGAAGGCTGTTGTTGGGGGTCGTTAGTTATAACATGTGTGCTCGATATAGCAGTCTCTAGCTAGTCTGCAGACTGTGAAACATAACTTACTCTCCCCCCCCTCCCTCCCGGTGGTCTGTGTGAAATAAGGTGATGTGCCAGGGGGCCACTAAGTGCTGAGAGATGATTAGCATCCTAGGAATCCAGTTGATCCCGCAGCCCACGTTCAGCAGCATCAGGAGCAGACCTATAAGGAGACGACAAGGGAGAAGTGAAACCGCAGACACAGCATTTCTGCCCTGAAGAGGTTGTAAAAAAGACACAACGTATATGTTTTAAACAGATGGCGGAAACGACTTTGACGTAATAACGATGTTGACATTAATACAGGGGGAGGATGAGTAGATGAGCCGTAACATAAATAATAGCCTCATGAATCAAAAGGCGTACAGTTCACTAGAAGCGGTCCGTATTTGAGTATTATTAGGCTGTGTTGTGTCATGTGTCTGTATGAATGCAACCTGCCCACACCGCAGCAACAATAGTGCGATTGAGAGGAGGCTGCTGGGGGTCTTGAGCCGTGTGGGCCGAGCAACGTAATGACTTCTACGGAAACGGGCAGAAACTCAGCGGGCCGGGCCCAAGGGAACGCCTCCCTGCTTTCCCCTTCGCATGGAAAAATGTGTTCATAATGTGGGGGGAAACACACTGACACACACACACACACACACACACACCCACACACACACACACACACACACACACACACACACACACACACACACACACACACACACGCAAGCGCGCTGTAAGTCTTGGATGGAACCACCATGTGTTGGGTGGATTGGTTTGGTTTTTATTGAAAGGGCTGAAACTCCTTCAGTCACTGATTTATTTGGGTTACCTACTGTTTTGACAGTGTTGAGTTTGGCTGCTTTCCTCACGTTCTTGCACATAGTTCCTCTACCAAGACGGATTTGCTGATTAGGCTTTGCAGTTTTCCTGTGGTGAAAGTAAAGCTCTTGCTATTGTTCCACCAGGGAGAGGACTAGCTTTGTGTACACCCTGGTTCAGAGGACCGTGTCTAATGTAGAGGGACTTCATTAAGACATTGTTTTCCAACCTGCTCCACTTTAATCTGGCTCTTGCTGTTGATTCCTGGCGATGGCATGGGGGCCGGGTTACGTTTGTTGATTCTATTGCTGATTCTGAGTAATAAACTTTCAAGTACCGACCTATTCTTAGTACCATTGCAATCCAATATATATATATATATATATTTACCACAGCATACATGCCATTCCCTGGTTTAGCTTCTACTTTTAACTCCCGGATGCTTAATAGTATTATATTACAACATCAATGTTAATAGATAACAGGTTATGCTTAATATTGCACTAGGCAAATAGATTTAGACAAAAACGTGTGTTTCTTGTATCTTCCCCTCCCCAGCTCATCAGCTTCATCATCATCATCTGCTATGCTGCCTCTAATTACGGGGGCTACTCCGCCGTGGCCATCTGTGAGATGATCTTCGCCATGATCTTCTTTGGGCTCTTCATGATGGAGATGGACAAGCAGATCCTAGTGGTCAACTGGGTGTGGAGTGTGAGTTTTTCAGTTGCACACGCACACCTACATGGACACACACACTATTATTAGCACATGCACACACACCTACATGAACACACACACACACACAAGCATTAGCACACACACACACACACACGCACAAGCATTAGCACACACACACACACACATACACATGCACACACTCACTACATGAACGTACATGCTCCCTTATGCTATATGATGATGCTAACTCACACATGTATAGACAAGCAAACATAACGAAGCTAAGTCAACACATACCTCTGGTACGACCTTATGAACATAAAACGTTGTGTGAGGGTTCATTTAATTAAAAATAGTTCAAATTATGAATCTCTCGGAATACTTGAGACAATTATCATTGAATGATTGTCATTAGCAGACCGTATAAGATAAAACACCATGCTTTAAAAAAAACTAGAGTAGTGCAAGCTTCAGCTCACATGATATACTCACACACACACTCTTGCACAACCAGACAAACTTTTGTATAGTTTTATTGCATGTGTGTGTTTAGATCTATTTATTTCTATCTATATATGTGTGTGGGTGTGTGTGTGTGTGTATATATATGTATATATATATGTGTGTGTTTCTCCTGTGGTGGCCCTAGGATCTGTTCCGTGCTGGGATCGGCGCGGTGCTCTACATCATAACCTCCCTGATCTGTGTCATCGGAGGGGCCGGCGACGGTGCTCGCATCGCCGGCGGGGTACGGTACACTTCCTTTGCATTGACATGAATGCAAACTCGTGCTCATTTCGTAACTGCATCCACTGCTGACTCTGCATTGAATTGCATTGACACATCCGCTCCAACATACAGGACAGAATACCGCTGGACATTGGGTGATAGTGGAATGACTTACATAAATATGTATATGTAATATGACAAACATAAATATCACTGTGTAAAAATGTGTCTCATGCTGTTTTTACCATCAGAACTAGACTCAGAGTTGGTCACCCAAAGTCGGGCCCACACACGCGTAGGCAGGATTCCCCAAGGCAGTACTACTACAACAGCTCTGTGTACCTTAACATGTTTACATTGTTGCCACCTCTTCTACTGTAGGTCTTCGGTCTGCTTGCAGGTATCCTGTTTGCCTACGATACCTACCTCATCTTCCTGCAAGTCCAGAGCAACAGGCAGCACACAGCAGCTGCTACTGGTAGGAACCACCTCCTTCGCTTTTATTATGATGTTAATGAAGTCCTTAGAACTGTGCAAATACATGCCCTATATAAAGCGTGATTCTATACAACTACATATAACTATGTTATAAAAGCTACTATGGCAAACTTAAAAAGTTAGAATATGGTTCAATATTATGTAAAAACAAGGCAAATATGCATATTTATTCTTAAATTGCATCTGCCCTATCGTGGCTGTAAGGCTGCTTTGAGCCAGACCTGGCCAGGTGATAACCCTACTTTCTTTCTGGCTCCTTGTCGTCAATCCTCCTGGCTCACAGACGACAATGTTTAGTCGTCCAAGGCATCACAACCACAAGTCAAACACACAGCAGCAGAAGATTAAGAAAAACACATGAGGAAGATGATGATTAAGGAGCCGGCAGCAAAGAGCAGAACGTGGCTGACGGCGGAGGGACGAGACAACCTCATGTTCCGACCCAGAAGAAGAGGACATCTATTTTAAAGGTGCAGTGTGTAGGATGTGAGTGGAGTCTAACAGTGGGAAACCAACTGAATACCCCCCCCCACACCCCACCCACCCCCCCCCCCTTCCCTTTCCAGTGATGTAGGGCAAGTTGGGCACTGTTGGGCAAGACGCCAGTAGGTACTTCCAAAACGATTTCATTGTCTGCGACAGCATCACGCAGTCGAGGGAAGAGGTTCCTTCAAAGATATATATATAAATTGTAGTTAGTTATTAAGTCTTTAAACCTATAAGGTCATATCTGACAAGTTCAATTTAAGATAGTTAAAAATTAAAAACAAGTTCTCTCTAGAGCTGTTTGTCCATTCTGGGCTACTGTAGAAACATGGCGGTGCAACATGGTGGCCTCCATGGCAGAGGACCCTCCCCCTATGTAGATATGAAGGGCTCATTCTAAGGTAATGAAAACACAACAATCCTTATTTTCATTGGATCATACACTAATGAAATCATACTTATGAATATTATATTCCATTTCTGCCAAGTCCGTTCTTAAATTCTACATACTGCACCTTTAAAGGTCCGGACCAGGAAGGCAGCCGCCTTCGCTGACCAACCGGTGACCTGCAGGTGTTCTATCTAGTGCCTGCGTCATGGTTGGGTTACATTAGGGTTTTCCTGGTTAAACCTTAACTACGACTTCAGTGTGCCCCTGGGGGATTTACGGTTTGGTCCTGTAAAAAGGGAAAGTTGTAAATAATTGGCACTGTAAAGCATTTGTTCGTATCCCTAAAGCGGTTTTCTCACTCTATTTAGTTTAGTGCACATTTCTACTGTTTTTAATGGAATATAATGGTTACGTTGACTGTGGCAAAGTGTCCTTGTCCACTTAATACTCTGTATAGATTTAAGAAACAATTTAAACAAGAATGGGCGCTTATGGAATTACTTGATTTGTTCTGGTTTTGGTTGAAATATTTGTTTTGGTGTTAAGTAAAGTTTACATGAGGATTCAGGCTTACAACCATCAATGCCCAAACCCTTTCATGCTCTCCCTGCCATTTCAACGTTAATTGTCAAGCTTTGTGAGATATAGTGCCTTAATCTGGTCCCAACTAACCAACATTAGTTCTAGTCTGGTCTATGCTGTGTTTAATACTCAATAATACTGTATTTCTTTTACAGACCGAAGATGAACTTATGTGAAGTTTAGGCCTACCTAATATGCCTGTTTGAATTGGTATTCTACTGGTTCTTATCAAAGCACAGTCTTTGTTCATTCAAAGTTTTGTAATAAATTAATCACCAAAGACCTTTGTCTTCTTGCTTGAGGGATGCCCATCACTCCAAATGATTTTCAATTCTTTCTACTCAGGTCTTGTGTGTGTTTTTTCATGTGTGGTCGTAACAAGTTTCCAAGGTGCAAAAATATAGTGTATGGATATTTTATAGCAGCAAAACGAAACGCCTTTTGTGGATGTGTCTACTCTATGACGTGAAGAAGCTGTGTTTGAGAGCTTGTGAATGATATTTCAGAATTTGGATATTGTGGTATTAAACTTTAAACTGTACAATTGTGTTTTGATTTAAAAGGTGAAGTTTTTCAAAGAAGCCTAAATGTTTTCAACTAATAAGCTTCATACGCCGTCACATCAGTGATTTCTTAAATAAAACAGATTGTTGCCACAATGAAAGTGTGAACAATGTCTTATTTGTACATCCGTCTTACAATGTGTTGAAGAAGATGCCGTTTGTGAACTTCTGCTTCTGAAAAACGTGCTTCACTTGTTGATTTAGAAAAGACAACCATCCAAACTGCACTGAAATGTCCATGTCGCTTTCCCTCATATATAAAATTAGAATTCTGTTAAATCTAAATCTAGATACTTTTTATATCTAAATCTAATATCTAAATAGAAATGCTTAACCCTCCTATTATGTTCAAATAAAATAAAAAAAACAGTAAAGATGTTCATAGAACCAAGTGCAAGTACTAACAATCGCCAGGCTAACCCCATTCCCCGTATTCAGCAGTGATAGCTAGCTACTGCAGATGCTACACAACATGCATGCACAACACAATTAAGTACATGCTAAACAACAGTGCAACAGACAAATAAGGGACTGAATGGCTATGTGGAAGGTGAACTCTGAACAGGTGGGGTTTGAGTCGTTTGCGGAAGCTGGTGAGCGACTCTGCGGTCCTGACATCAGCAGGGAGCTGTTCCACCACAGACTGTTTATGACTGCTGCTATCTGGTGGGGCCTGGAACCATAGATGACATTAGCTGCAGTCAGTCTACCCTGTCTTGCACCTTTTTTTTTGTTAATTTCATGTTTTCCATGTTTAACCCATGGTTAGGAAAAGTCTTAAAAAATCTAGCTGAAAAAAGTATGTTAACCATGTTTTTAGAGACTGTTAACTTTGAATCGGGTCAAATTGACCCCTAACAATAGTAGGGTTCTGAAGCTAAATCTAAATCGATATTTTATATCTAAATATTATGTCTAAATCCTAAATCTTATGTCTAAATCTAAATTCATACAAAATATATACTAATAGGTTCTGACTCCTATCCAGTCTTATTTCGGGGGAGGCATCACGTGCATTGGGCAGGAACGGCGCTCACGTACAGCAGTCTAATTGACATCTTATTATTAGTATTATTTTTTCTGTATGTACTCTGCATGCGCACACACACACACACACACACACACACACACACACACACACACACACACACACACACACACACACACACACACACACACACACACACACACACACACACACACACACACACACACACACACACAAACGCGCTCTCGCACACACACACACACACACACACACACACACACACACACACACACACACACACACACACACACACACACACACACACACACACACACACACACACACACACACACACACACACACACACACACACACACAGCTTGCAGCAGTGGCTAAATACATCTGTAACATCTGGAGCCATCTGGAACACACCTTAATACCCACATGAATCTGCCAAAATGGCGAAGTCTGGCTATTCTCTCACACTGCTTTGGCTGCATCGGTCACGTGACGCCTCCCCCGAAATATGACTGGTTAGGAGTGAGAACCAATTAGTATATGTAGGAGAATTATATTATCTGTTGTATGGATTTAGGATTTAGATATCTAGGATTTAGAAGCAAGATTTAGGATTTCGATTTCGATATAACATTTAGATTTGAATTGTAGATTTAGATTTATGATATAGCTGTAGATTGATATTTAGTATTTATATTTATGATTTCGACTTAGATATAATATTTAGATTTAGCTATAAAATGTAGATTTAGATTCAGGATTTAGATTGAACATATAATTATTGGTTCATATATGTGAAAAAGTGACATGAAATTGCAGTGCAGTTTGGAAGGGTGTTTATTTGCTAAATTTGGGAAAAATTAAGCAAAGCTCGAGTTTAATCTGGAACAAGTGAAGCACGTTTTTGAGCAGCCAAATAACGTTTAAAAACTTTAGCAATGCAATAAAGTAAGCGAAAACGTTTGTATGTATTCAAATATATGTCCACTAGGTGGAGCCAGTTCACCATTTACTTGTGTTCTTTTATTCCCTTCCACAACAAAAGTCCACACAGGCCTATACAAAATCCTATGCATGTTTACATTTCAGAATCCTCAAACTACAGGTTATTTAAATCAGATAGAGGCGAGTGACAATCCTTCTCACGATTGCGCATATATTTATGTGGGATAGGGTTATTTCCTACAAATTATCTTTAAATATGAAAATGAGGGTGGTTATGCACGGACATTCATTTGATTCAAAATGAAAAATAAACACGTAGAAATAATATAACATAAAAACATAAAGCGGTCCAATTAATGCATTGGACCGCATGTGTGTGTAAACCTGCTCAACATCCATCATGTCACAAGGCAGGATCCGAGCTCCATATCCCCGACTCCTCCCACTGTCCAGACGTCCTGGAAATGGAACATTTTCAGGTAGGAGCAGATGGAAGAGGAGCCCCTCTTCAGAGGCGCAGTATGCCCAGGACCACGATTTCAAACACGTAGCCGCAGAGAATCCCCCGGCGGAGCGGAGGAGGGTCTCCTTTGTGTAGTCCAGGTACACACGGCTGGTGAATCCTGCCTTCATATGCGGGCCTAACTTTTGGATAATGATTGACTCTGCTTAAAGTTTTTGAGACGGGGAAATAAACAGCATGGGACGAGTTGGAGAAGGCGTGTAGTTGACTATAGGGGTTATTGAGTTAAATCCCTCGCTACAAGGTATAGCCCACCTTTTACTTTTCCATGTGACCCGATATCATGTTCTCTCGCGGATCGAAAAAGCGACGATCAAACCGCTCGGTAAGTGTGTTTTATTCTCCTCGTAAGTAGGCTATGTTCATGTGTTTTATTAGTTGTATGGGTCAAACATCAATTAAAGATGTGTACAATGAATTCCACCATCATGTTTCTATATTGTCAGAACACACTTTAATGAAGTGTGTTGGTCCATAACACACAACCCCGTCCGGGCGCCATCACCTTTACCTTTACCTGGCTACTATTTGTACTGTTTCTAAACGATTTCCAACGATCATCGTAAAATGTGTATCAATAATAAACTAACCGTGTTGCCATATTTCAATACAAAAACGACACAGACTTGTATATTCTTTGTTTCATAAATCATTGAAAGCGCCCAGGTTAGAACCACTGACGTCATAGGAATTCACCTGGACAGGAGTTTGGAGAGAAGAGGTTTCTGCCATTTGAACACCGCCTGACTTGTAAAGGCCTACCGCTTCCACCAGAAAACACATCTTCACTGGGTTGCAGTGTTATCTTTAGTGAGAACTAAATACAGGTCTATGTACACAAAACGACTTACTTCTAACTTAATACAACTATGCCGTAGAAAGCCTTCAAGCGTACAGTAGAATGGGCTAATCCTCTCATATTATCCCTGTGTCAGGTTTCCACTTACATATAGAACATGTCAATCCTCATGTTTATATATGTACCTAATACCCCACCTGGAAAGTCACAATAGGTCTGTAACACTTGACTTAAAGACAGTTTAGTTAGACTGGCCTATTAGTTAGGGTTAGGTTCATAATAGTATAATAATAGTAATATTATTATTAATAATAGTGTTCATAATATTTGTGTCCAAGGTAAATCCTCAGTGGTCATATACTTTCCAGTAGGAACCACGTCCTAGCAAAGGCTGCATGCTGAAAAACATCGGCATGTCATCACGAGTTATCCTAAGAAACAGGAGGCCGCCCGGTCCCTCCATAAACACAACAGAGACAATCCGGAGTGTGTCGGAGTGAGCCCAGCGCAGAGGGCTGCCTGAGCGTAGCTCTGTTTGATCCTGTCCGGCGAGCGGAGATGTATCTAGCCAACATGCCGGGGCAGCACAGGCCCCTGTGACCCACGACCTCTGTGTTAATGGTTAACCCTCCGAGCCCTGCCGAGACAGCGGCTCCACATTACTGGTTAACTGTGGGTTTAAAGCCTCCTTTGTGGCGTCATTCGGTCTGAACAGATCCACAGTGCCCACCGCTCACCGCCACCGCCGCGCTCTCTTTGTACTTGTTGAGGGAGTTGGTCTTGTTGAAACGTGGATGCAGATCTTTTTCTCTGATGGAGAACCACGTGTCTGTATGGATGTTTGGATTTGAATTTACTCAACAGAGCGCAGACAGTGATCTGACGCCTCCAGTACCTGTGATTCTCATGTTTACAGCTAGCAGCAGTCGGTTTCAACGATGACTCTTACCTATGTCTCTACTGAATTAAAGAGTCTCCATGGCAACAGGATGAGTTGGAAATGAAGGAGGTGATCATAAATGCATGTAGGCCTGCAATAGACATACTTGTAAAATGCCATGCGAATGCATACAACGGACACGGAGATGGCCCAGGGCTGCTTTCAGCAGTGTTTGTGTAGTGATGAGACTAAGGCTACAGCTAGTGATTATTGAGTCTCCAGAATGTCCTACATGATGGCAATCAGCAGTGGGGCCTTTGTCACTTTCACCATCTCAACATGGTGTCTCCCAACAATTTGCTTGTTCTGTCTGCCAAAGAAAACTGAATTCAACTTTAAGCAGCTACTGAAGACCGAAACCTTTTAATATATTATTTCCATTATAAGGAGGTGTGTGTGTGTGTGTGTGTGTATAAACAGTACAGGATAGTGTAAACACTAACATTTCTGGTCAACATTTGAAAAGTTCTGCAGATACGTGCTCTACGCCAAAATGAACAGATAGCCTAACATTTTAGTTTTCAGTCAGTGCTTCTGAGACTTCATAAAACTGGGATAATTTGTGCATTTACACATGCAAATGACATGTTATTGCCATGTGTGTGGACAGGATCTAGAGATGCCTAACCCTGAAACCCTCATGTAAGATAACTGGCATGGCTGTTTTCTAGCCATTGTGAACTTCTTGACTTTTACTTTCTTGGTGCATTGTTTAGAGCTTCTCTTCCTACCACCCCTCCCATCACGTCCTTTTGCTGAGAACACAATAGACCCAAGACCATTGTTGGACTCCCCACACGACACATAACCCCTTGTGGGACGCTGAAATGAAACGTGCATGAAGAAGACGTGCAAGTCAGCATGCATTGCACCATGCATGTGTGCATGCATTAAGAAGCAGAATTCAAGACAAACTCGTGCACGGTGACTGGAGGCATCCAGAGGTGTAAAGTCTGCCAGAGAACCATGCTGGGGTTAGCAAAACCAAGTAATGTCCATTCGATTAAAACAGGCTTTCAGGGGGGCACCAAAACGTTAGAAACCTGGACATTGTTAATGTTTTCTGTGTATTTCTAATCGGATGATCTTATTGGCCATTGTACTGAGATGAAGGAACATCTCTGCTCCGTAATCACAATGCCGCGTTACAACCAGCCTGACTGGTTTTGTTCATCTCAGGATCTGTTTACAGACAGGACCGTCTCCTTGCCTGTAACCCTTTGTCTCTCCAGCAGTCTCTTCCTTCAGCAGATCAGGGTTTGTCTCTTTCAGTAGGAAGCAGATGCAAACCTGATGTTTCCAAAACAACGCATTTTAGCTTTCTCCACAGAACTATAAGAATACTTTTCTCCTGATTTTCTCTCACTTGTACAAGTACTTGTGTACTTGGACAACAAAGTATCATATTTTTTACTTTATTTGAGATGCATGCAAACAGGATTCCCATTCAAGTGCATCACATCCTTTACTGAAAAGCTATTTTTGAAGACATACATAAAATGTACGATGAAGGATGAACTGGAGTGATGTTGAAACTTATCAGCCTGCATAGATCGCTAGAAGAAAGTCTCGAAAGACACATATTTTAAAATAAGTGTTATAAAGTATTCTTAACGGCAACATCTTTTTGTTACACTATTAAAGTGTGTGTGTGTGTGTGGCCTGGTCCATGACTCCAGAGTCATCTTACTTTCTTCGTTCTCCGTTCAGAAGAGGTTTAATAAGACACTGAGTCAAACACAATGTCCCACAGACCGAGTGCATCATGACCTCATCCTAATGGGAGCAGGCTGTCTCCTCATCCAAGGGGAGGCCGCATGGATTCTGTTATTTATTCATTCTAGTGGGTCTTGAGTTTACAAACTCTTGACATTTATTTTCCAGTGTATACTTTATGCGTTGGGAATAGTGTAGTTGCCCTACTTAAAGCAGTATTTGTTTACTGGCTGCTCCTAGGCAACGTTACAATGAGCATGACAATGTCCTACCTTACAGTCTACTAACTAATATTCTGTTACTTCAAAGGGACATTTTCAAGTGTACCAACACTTGCGTAGTTTGACGCCACAAAAAGGGCATTAACTTTGCCAATGTTGATAAGCTGAGCAAACTGTTGATAACCGTAATGCTTCAAAGTTAAAGGACTGCACTGCATCTATTGTAATCTCTAATGAAAACACACACTCAAAGTCCCCGTGGGAAAACAGGCTAGACTATACTTTGTTCTGATGCTTCAGACAGACGCAATGACGTTTTATGAGCTGTGTGAGGTTGAAAACAACATTAAAACATGGCTCAGCAGGTAGTCACTCGTGTGTGTGTGTGTGTGTGTGTGTGTGTGTGTGTGTGTGTGTGTGTGTGTGTGTGTGTGTGTGTGTGTGTGTGTGTGTGTGTGTGTGTGTGTGTGTGTGTGTGTGTGTGTGTGTGTGTGTGTGTGTGCTTGAAAGCAAAAATGATGTATTGTTTGATCCTGTGTTTGACACCTGCATGGATACTGTAACATCTGGGCTGGACAGCAGACCAGAGGCCTCCTAGCCCTGGTCAGCTGAACAGTGCACGCTGGTCTGCGTTTCAGCGCGGGGAGACGTCAGAAGGTCCTGATGACACTGGAACCCACTGTTGACTTCTCCCTGTTGGCTGCTACACATCCCTGGGCGATAGAAAGTCCCACTGAAAAATAAGACCCGACATGAGGGAGGATCACATCACATCGCACACACAGCGGAAATGTGATTAGTAAACAAAAAAACGTGTTCAGAAATCAACCATGAAAGCCCCAGCCCCGGGCTGACGGGCCGAGAGGGGGAGAGGGCCGAGAGGGGGAGAGGGCCGAGAGGGGGAGAGGGGGAGAGGGCCGAGAGGGGGAGAGGGCCGAGAGGGGGAGAGGGGGAGAGGGCCGAGAGGGGGAGAGCCAAGCGGCTGGAGCAGAGGAAGGGAAAGTAGAGACAGGGAGACGGCGAGGGAGAGCGAGGGAAAGGGTGCAGCGCGCTTCCTGACGCCGCTTCCTTCCTTTCATCTCTAAAAAAAACGTGTACACACACACACACACACACACACACACACACACACACACACACACACACACACACACACAGAGGTAGCAGCCGATGAGGTAGTTGTTTTAGCACTAAACTGTTTTCTCGGCTGGCAGTCGGATGCGCGGCTCAGCGTTTCTCAGGCCGAAGAATTTCTGGAGGTTGTTCATCTTCATTTATCTCATTACACACACGCATACATGGGAATGTCCTAAAATAATACACCCCTATTTTGACCAGCTAGGCGGTCCAATGTTATTCCTCCCCCGGTGATTGTGAACGCCGTTTAGGCTGGTGTTTTGTTCCAGTTCGAGAGCATCATTTTTTTCTTTGGGCCATTTCGGTGAATCTGAATCCTCCATTTCACTGGATTACACACTCACAACCAATGAACGAGGTGATTGATGGATTCACACCGATCATGGTGCCTCTCCCACCAGCCCACGCAGGCAAACACCTTGATGCTCCTTGGCGCCACGCATTCCTGACAAACCATGTATGAGCATAAAGTACAGGCGGAAACATAGCAAGCGACAAGTAACATAAAGGCTGTGACAGACGGTGGGACATGGATCTTAAATGCCAAATACACCGACGCCGAACGGAGTGCGTCAAACCAACCACCTCCATTATTTCTTTATTTATTTTGTACAATTCTATTGTATTTTGTAATTCCACAATGCAAAAAGAATGAGCAATGACCGTAAATAAAGTGACTAAACCCTAAACAAAGTGGCCCGTCAGTACATAAAGTAACTATGAATTAATGTGACGATCATTGAGCACAAACTGAGGATCACGGGCGTCAGGCCCATACATGAAGTCATAAAACAACCGGTACAAGGTTATGGCCGCCTACCAACTATGTTGGTTGATCTGCTGCGTTCAAAACATAATCTCAACGGCGCTGCGGCGCGACGCGTCCTATTGGTACTCGGGGCGCCATCTGACGCACATAAAATGCGCACCGCGGCGCCGGTTTGTTTCCGGCTTGAGGCGACGCTCACGCTCCTGCTACCCGAGGTGAACGGTCGCTCTGTCGGACTCTCCCGGGCCTCGTACGCACACACCGCCCGCCGCTGTCGTGGTGTCCGTGAACCTGTGTATCTGTGTGTTGTGTGTTACTCGGCAACGCTCTGCTATAAGTGAGTGTGTGTTGTTGTTGTTGTTGTTGTTTGTGTCCAGCAGCAGCAGCAGGAGGAGGAGGACCCGGACAAGGGGCAGCCCTGCATGCGATGTGGCGACCAGTGTCCGGGCTTCAGAGTGCATGGCTGGAGGTACGTACCCCCCCCCCCCCCCGCCCCTCTTATGTTACAGCATCCATGCGTGGCACGTTGGCTTAAGGGATTTGTTGACTATGGTCATCAGTAAGCTAACACTCGGTTAGCTTATGCAGGGGCCTGCAGTGAGTAAAGCTGCCGCTGTAGAAGTGTGTTGAAGCGTGCTTCATAACGTTCTACCCCAGTATCCGTTCATTAAGTAAGAAACAATACACACTTAAACCACTTAAATGCACAGTCAAAGTGTATTCAGGGCAGCAGAGGGGATGACGGCGCTGGGTTTCGTACACCCGTCCCGTGGCTCTGCTCATAGAGCTGCAGCGTCGCCGCGCTCCGTTGAAATGAGATGAACTCTCTTTATCGGGGCGCCCCGCTGGCTCAGTCCTCAACGCAGCGACTGGGGTATGATTCCTGCCCGTGGTCATTGGCTGCATGTCCTCCCCTCTATCTCCCATACCTTCCTCCGTATCTCTCTCTGTAATAAAGCATGATAGTGCAAAAATAAAAATAAAATAAAAAACTCATCATAGATAGACCAACAGGATCCCAGCGGGACACCACATGATCCCCGAGTGGGGATCGTAGTAGTAGTAGGATAGGTGGTGGTGGTAGTAGTGGTGGTGGTGGTAGTGGTGGTAGTAGTAGTATCATCACTAAGCTCCTCCCCCAGCCATGTCCGCCTTAGTTCTTCTGTAGTTTACATTAAAGTGCTAAAGGGGATTATTCCCGACAATGACCATTCTGTGTTTTACGTTTCCCCACTTTTTTAAAAGGTATGATACAACAGCATGAACGCTCATTTGTGTATTTACATAACTGAGGTGGTGGCTCACGCTGAACTTTGTGGCTTAACATAACCACGTTCTTTCTATCCATCACTGTCTATACTTTGCCCATCCCTATTTCAACATATAACCATTCCCCGGGCCGCGTCTGTGTCACGTGCGTATCCCAGTGAAGTGGTCATGCTGGGATACTACTGAGTGCCAAGGAGAGTAGAATTCAGTGGCCATCTGCCAGCAGAGGAACTACAGCAATGAGAGAAGGTTGACCTTGAAGCTGGTGCAGCTTTTGCCAGAGCATATTGTTTGAGTATCTTCATTAAGTCTCTCAAGATGTTGAGGTGCTTTTCTGATTCCCCACCCCCCCCCCCCCCAATTTACTCATCCTCTTCTTTAGTTGATCCCTAGTTGTCTGGGGTATTGGTGGGTCTTAGTCCTGTCCATCACCTTAATCAGATTACTCTGCTGTGATAGGGTCCTAAATCCCCCTCGATAATCACACACACACACACACACACACACACACACACACACACACACACACACACACACACACACACACACACACACACACACACACACACACACACACACACACACACACACACACACACACACACACACACACCTCTCTCAGCCCCAGTGAAGGAAACGAGTGCTTGCTCTCTCTCTCTCTCTCTCTCTCTCTCTCTCTCTCTCTCTCTCTCTCTCTCTCTCTCTCTCTCTCTCTCTCTCTCTCTCTCTCTCTCTCTCTGTCCTGTAACATAGGGCTGTACAACACACTGACAAATGGCTCTTGGATAAAAGGAATTACCCAGACCCAAGGCTGCCGCTGTGCATCAGCCCCGGCCTGCCTTCAGTCTCTGACGTGGAGCTGACTATAAACACGTAGTGATTTATTGAGTGTGAACCGGATAGGTCGGAGAGGGAACCAGAGTCGAGGTGTAGACTATTGTCAACCCAAACACAAAGGGTTATTGCAGGCCAGGGGGAGTCAGCGGGCGTGAACAGAAGACATCCAGGGCCTTGTTGTGGTGTGCGGTTACCATATGTTGTTTATCACGGGCAGACGTCTCCAACCGCTCAAACCTCCGGACAAACATGGCTGACGTCTGAACCTTAAAAGAACTGCGTTCAGGAGTGTACGTTAACCTATCATCGTTTAGTTTAAGTGTCAGCAAAACAAATCTTTAGGGGGGCGGGGGGAGAAATGTCATGCCAGATGAGGGGGGGGGGGGTGGGGGGGGCGGTGGAAGTCGCTTCCCGCTTTCCCCTCGACACACGAGTACAGCATGGATCTAGTCCCGCTGAGGGAGAGGGATGGGAGGTCAAGACCCCAGAGCCCACAGTGGAAATGGCATCTAATCTTCTTCTTCTCCAGAAACCCATTCCCTGGCACCGTCTTCCTAGCGGAGGAAGATCAGCCATTAGCTCAGCTGGTCTGCTCCATTAGAGGGGGGGGCGGGGGGGGGGGGGGGGGGGGGGGCTGCAATCCATCTTCATGCCCTTGCAGTTAATCCGGTGGTGGTTGGAGACGAGGGAGGGCGGGGTGCAGATGGCGGAGGAGGAATTGAGTTACGGCTCACCCTGGGGGTCCCTGCTGGGCCCTGAGAGCGTCTTAAGGGCCCCGCGCTGGGAGGCAGGATGGCCACGCAGTGAGCTCTTTAGAAGCCTAATTGGCAACAGTCGAGTCTCCTTAGAACCCGGGTCCATCTGTTGATCCTGAGCCGGCCCAGCGTCCCCTGGTCCCCGCGGCCGAGGGGGGGATAGGTTGTCTGCTTGAGGCCGGTTCATCCACGCTTTTTGTCTAATGTGTTCCTTTTAGCCGCAGCAATCGGCGTACTTTTCTTCAGGCTCCACAGGAGTAAATCCTGTTCTTTCTCAGCACAATCAGAGACAGTAAACGCATCAGACGGTACAACTTGTCAGTCCGCATTACCTGTCAGTCCGCATTACCTGTCAGGCTGTATTACTTGTCAGACTTTGTTACTTGTCAAAGGGGATTGCTGGAAGCGTCGATAGGAAGGAGCGGCAGAGTGGATGGATATCTCGGGGCGTAGCGGGCGGAGATTGAAGGGGAATCTCCTGTTAATGTCGTCTCCCTCCCTCCCTCCCCGCCTGGCGTGGCTGTGTCTGCCGTGGTCTGAGACACGCGCACACGTCAAAGAGACACGCCAGAGACGTCTCCCGAGAGACGCTGCCCGTCTTCATTTCCCTTCCCCCGCCGCCACCGCGGTGAGCCGAGTGATCCGGCCCGCTCCAGTCGCGCTACGCGCAGAGGGTTAACGTGGACCGACGCCCGTGGGCTGCGGTGGCGTGGTTAGAGGTTAGCGGCGTTGTTATATGTTTACCCTTCATGTTTTTTGGTTCAGATTGATCACTTCAAAGGCCTGCTTGTGCTGGCTGCAGGCGGTCGTATCACGTGCGTGTAGCGGAGAGCGCTGCTGCTTTTATACACAAAGGTATCTGCCTGAGCAAAGCCTCCGTTTGATTGCGCTCCGTGCAGCGGGTTAGCCGGGTTAGTGCGTGTGCTGGCACGGCCTTCGTGTTGCTCTGATACTCCCCCTCCCTCCTCCCTCCCTCCCCCTCCCTCCTCCTCCCTCAGAACGGGACGCGGTGGGGAGGTGAGCCTGTATACGTGGGGGTGTCGGGGGTGGGTGAGGGCATCCAGGGGGGGGGGGGGAAGGGGCCATAAGGATGAGACCGTGGGATGGAGCCTTCCTTTGCCTTTTGGACATCCTGCTGCCACGGCCACAGGAAGTGCTGTGTGGCTCCGGGAGGTAGAGGCAATGATGGGCACTGGAGAGATGATGTTCATAGGACCGCTCCACCCAGGATAGGTGTGTGTGTGTGTGTGTGTGTGTGTGTGTGTGTGTGTGTGTGTGTGTGTGTGTGTGTGTGTGTGTGTGTGTGTGTGTGTGTGTGTGTGTGTGTGTGTGTGTGTGTGTGTGTGATTTAGAGGAAGGAATCTGTTTTTTTCTATGCTTTATTAAGGTAGCTTTTAGTTTCATTATTAACAGAAGAAAGCAGACTTCTACCTGGCTTCGGTTGGCTTCAGTTTAACGCTTCAATTTGAGAAGCTATGGGGTTTCAACGACCCAAAAGCTGAGTCTCTTGCCATTGAATGAAGCTTATTGTTTTGCAGACAATGATATGAAATGCTGACGTCACAAAATAGTTGTATGTTTCATATGTGTTACTATAGCAATACACATGGATACAGCTGCAGTTCACATATCGACTTTCCACATAACTAAACATAACGGCCTGTGAGCAGAATCCATCAGTGACGTAAACATCGTCAGTTACAAACCTGTGATTACACCACAATACAGGGGACCGTTTATCTTAAAGGAGACATGTTATAAAACTAATACATCAATCCAATCCTCACTGCTTGAACTTGTACTTAGGAAAAAGCTTTGGTTGTCTTTTGTTTTTATTTGTAGTATACTAGCAGAAAAGTCCTCAGACCCATTTCCTGAGGTGCCAGATCTTGGTGCACAGGGCTTTGGTTCTCTATGGCTGTATTTGTAAAGACTGATCCACATATTGTGTGCGGGTCATCTAACCTCAAACCACCATGTGCACCATATGCGTGTCCCATATAATTACAATCACAATGTAACCCCATATCAAACCCTCAGCACGCAGTCAATACCAACGCAGAGGGGGCCATTGTTGTAGTCCGCACGTCCCTGGTCCAGGCAGCGTTCAGTTACAGCCGGCTGACCCCTGCCACAGTGGGCTGACGTCAGCCACGGCTCATGTGACAGGATGGCTCCAGGGAGCCTGGAAGTGAGGGAGGAGACGTATGGCTCCATTGTAGAGGTCGGGGTCTTACAGCGCGCGCCTTCACCATCTGGACATTAAGGCCATGTCTACACACTCACACACACTGTACAATCACACACACACACTCACACACTGTACACACACACACACTGTACAATCACACGCACACACTCACACACACTGTACAATCACACACACACACACACACACTGTACACACACACACACTGTACAATCACACACACACACACACACACTGTACACACACACACACACTGTACACACACACACACACTGTACACACACACACACACACACACTGTACAATCACACACACACACACACACACACACACACACACACTGTACACACACACACACACTGTACAATCACACACACACACACACACACACACACACACACACACACACACACTGTACACACACACACACTGTACAATCACACACACACACACACACACACACACACACACACACACACACACACTGTACACACACACACACTTTGCAATCTCACCCAGATGGTGGGCGGTTGCCAGCAGGCTTACACTGAGCCAATCCGTGAGGTTTTCCTTTGTTTCGATTGGTCCCACCTGCCTGACAGCCATGGCCATATATGGAGAAGGACTACAAGTCCCATAGTCGCTGCTCTGGTGCTGCTGGGCTCAACAGATGACACGTTCTCCCTCCTGTTGCTGGCCTTGTAATCAGCGCTCTGACGCTCCCCGTTTATCAGAGACTGACGGCGACTAAACGAAACCCGCCGCCAGTCAGCAGGAGACCAGACAGTGACACGCATCCCAAGGGTGCACTCACTTATACTTATATTTATGTTTGGTCAAAGTTATGACCATAATAACAGGGGAGGGGAGGGGAGGGGATGGAGGAGTCTGAGCCCGAGGGCTGAGCGCGGAGCTCAATCAAGTGGATGTGCACGAGCGTGTGTACACGTGCACGCCCGCGTCGAGTCAAGCAGCTTTGTGGGCGATGACCTCGTGCCACCAGCTGGCAGACTGTTTGCAATTGCAATTATGCAATTGTTTGAGAGGGAGGATGGGGGGGGGTGGGGGGGTGGACGCACAGACACCACATGTGGCCACGCCGCGTTGTCAACAGGCACACGCACACACACATTGCTGAGGTCTCTTTCTATGCCCGGTCTTTGTCCCGCTGCGTGTAGATGCAGGCCGACCACAGATTAAAGTCGTCTTTCTCTGGGCCGCAGTGGGCCCGCAGAGGAGATTAAAGTCTCCCATCTCCTTTTTTTATTTAATTTTTTTTTTTCTCTTGCTTCACAACCATGAGATTAACAATCAGGCTTACAACTGTGACCTCATTTCCTGCCTTCTTGATGGCTCCCAGCGGTGGGTGGAATGCGGGCCGTCCTAACGCTGATCCGGGGAGATGTGTGTGACTCATTGTTGGAGAGGTGATGCCAGGACGGATCCCGTGACGTCCTTCACTCTGTGAAACGCTGCGCTTTGGGCCTCGGGTGTCATGTCGAGCTGTTGTGGACAGTTTTGGCCGTGGTGGAGATTGTGTCGAGCGTTAGTTCAGAGGCCGCCCCACGCTTGTGTTTGTGTGTCGGTCCTGGAAGGGCGCCACCTGGCTGTCGCTGTAGTCGTGGCGACTCTCCTCGACTCTTGTTTGTGGACGGGGTCCGGCAGTCAGTGAGAGTTCAGCGCAGGAAGGGTTCATAAATCACGGCCGTGTCGCACAGCTCCAGACTTGCGTGTGGACGAGCAGCCAGGCCACGCCCGGGTTCCAGAGAGACGTGCTGCCTGAACGTGGGCGGGGTTAGGTGGAGGTGATAAACCAGAAGGAGGGGCGCTCGGTTTTTATTTTATTTTTAGACTTTGACGTGAATGTTCAGAATGTTGCGTGCACCTCAGCTTCTATCCTCCTCCTCGTCTCTAAATCTGTCAGCGGGACAGAGGAGTGAGTTATTGTTTGTTCGCCGGAAGAACGAAGGAACGTTACACATGTCAGCGTCAAACATGAGGCATTTATGCTGATCTCTGCGATGCCGGGAGAGGATCGTAGGAGGACATGTTGTTAATCCCACCTGAGGTTTTAAAGTAGAATGCTGACATAAAACAACATCCGGTGTAGTGGAGCAGCAGTATCATCATCCTCATCCTCATCATGACCCCTGGCCCCTCTTCCTCTGCGCCTGCAGGAAGATCTGCGTGCACTGCAAGTGTGTGAGGGAGGAGCATGCGGTGCGCGGCGTGCCGGGGCAGCTGGAGAAGATGATGACCAAGCTGGTGTCGGACTTCCAGAGGCACTCCATCTCCGACGACGACTCGGGATGCGCCTCCGAGGAGTACGCCTGGGTCCCGCCCGGGCTCAAGCCTGAACAGGTGACTGTTGGCACGCAACACGCACGCACGCACTGCACACGTGCACACACGCACACGCACACGCACATACACATACACATACACACACACACTGCACATTCATTATACACGCACGCACACACACACACTGCACATTAATTATACACACACGCACGCACGCACGCACACACACACACACTGCACATTCATTATACATTCATTATACACATTATACACATTATACAATCACTCAACACAGAAAATGATCAAAGAATACATTGCCTATTGGAGACATTTGCATAAGGACGCCAAAGTCAGTCATAAAAAGGTTGCAGATTGCTTTGCATTTTAAACTCTGGCTCCCAGTCCACCGCACTTTAATGTGTGCCACACTCTGTTATTAAAGAACCTTTTAATTACAGGTGACGCAGCTAAACATAAAACATTTGGAAAATGTTCCCCTGCGTCACCCTTTGTTCTGTCGCTCTAGTAATTAAATCCACCTCTCAGTGGTAGATGTTGTCTTTACCCTGTCCTCCCTCTCCCCCTGCAGGTGTACCAGTACTCAGCTGTCTCTCAGTGGTAGATCTTTACCCTGTCCTCCCTCTCCCCCTGCAGGTCTACCAGTACTTCAGCTGTCTCCCTGAGGACCGCGTGCCTTACGTCAACAGCCCCGGAGAGAGATACCGCATCAAGCAGCTGCTGCACCAGCTGCCCGCGCACGACAGTGAGGTACACAGCAGCACGCTGGTGGGGACTCTGCTACTGTCGGCTTGGTTCTCTAGGGTTTAGAACGAGGCTTTAGCTTGATGCTAACCCAGCTATAACCAGGCCTTCTAGCCAGGAGGCGCAGCCCTAGTGTGCTAACTATGTATGAACGCCTTGTATGTTCCGGTTTATGCGTCTTTGCCATGTAGTTCCCCCTTTGTATTTACCTTCTTCCCTGTCTCCCTACACCTCACCTAAAATACCAAAAATATATATATATAAACGTTGTTAGTGTTGATGTCAGAATAAATAACACGGGTGTGAGTGGCACTAGTGTGTGTGTGTGTGTGTGTGTGTGTGTGTGTGTGTGTTGTGGTTGATGACTGACTGGAGGAGACCCCTGTGTGGTTACAGCCCCAGTACTGCAACTCCCTGGACGAGGAGGAGAAGAAGGAGCTGCGTCTGTTCAGCCAGCAGAGGAAGCGGGAGAACCTGGGCCGGGGCATGGTGCGCCTGTTCCCCCTCACCATGACCGGGGGCGTCTGCCTGCAGGTACGCTGGCTGGCGCCGTGCCGCGGGGCGGTGCTGCGGAAGATCAGTGATGCAACAATGCTATTGATCTCTCGGTATAACTGCTCCGCGCTTGATCTCCTCTGCTTCATGTGAAGCTGACCCCTGGTTTTAGTGGAAGATGAGCAACAGTCTCTAAAGTGTTACGTATAGCCAGACGATTGCAATGAAAATGACTGTTTAGCCAAACGATTGCAGTCATAGTGCTTTCATGTCGACATAGTTCTACAATGTGAAGCAAAGGCTTTGCTGAAACCTGGACTTCATAACAGCTGAGCTTGTGAGTCAAGCCGTAGACGGCGCTCCTTTTATGGGCATGGATGTCACAAACAATCAGTGGGTTATGTGAATACATGATACGCTTGCTTTGCACAATGGTTTATGTTGTTTAATATTTTAGTGTAGTTTTGGCTCAATGTATTCATCATAATGACACATTTCCAACTTGTTTGCCCGTGCGCAAAACTCTCTAAATAAATCCCAATACATAATTAATGTCACCGACTTGGTTCACTGCTTAAAATCAACACATGAGACCTGCAGAACTTATTAAGAGCGATGGCCTGTGTGCAACGCGGTTGTATATCTGGATAATATGCTTGCGCAACATCAAAGGAAACAGTCAATCAGTTTGACAGTTATTCATGCTATATAAACCTACAATACAAAGACCAATGAACTCACAGCATTAGTTTATATGCAAAGCTAAGTAACACCACCCCGTCCTCCTTGTAGCCGTCCTGTTCTCTGCCTTTGAATACTCACAGGTGATACTGTTACAGTAGATGATATGATTCAGTCTGCTGGGTGTGTATAGTCCATACAGTCTTAAGGTCTTATCCCATATAGCTCCTTTCCTTAGGGCGGGACTGAGAGCGTGTTGACTCCTTCCATAAAGAGTAATCACACTCATTCCTTCTCCTTTTGTTAGTGCTGTAACATTATTCAACGTTCCTTTACGTCGAAACTTATAGAAACGATCAGAAGAGTGTCTGGTTACAGTTTTAATTAGTCCAAACTGGTTTACACAACGTCTTTTCTTAACGGAACACAACACAAATGATCAATAACTCTCACATAACGCTGACTAACTAAGAGCCCTTCAATAATCAGCACACAACGATTTTCGTAAGAAACATAATAATACAAAACATAATAACTATAATAAATATATTTCAATAAGATTATTCAAAATAATCTGTGATCTGTATCGGATCGGCCCACAGCTTCTCCACCCTTCCTAACCCCTCCCTCCCCTTCCTCCCCCCCCCCCCCCCCCCGCAGTGCGAGCGGCAGATCAGCGGCGGGGACATCGCGGTGTTTGCGGGCCGGGCGGGGCAGGGCAGCTGCTGGCACCCCCAGTGCTTCCAGTGCGCCTCCTGCAGCGAGCTGCTGGTGGACCTCATCTACTTCCACCAGGAGGGGGAGATCTACTGCGGGCGGCACCACGCCGAGAGGCTCAAGCCCCGCTGCCAGGCCTGCGACGAGGTAGCCATCGTCAGGACCGGGAACGTTAATGGTTCTGAATACAACGGGTTGTTTGTAGCAAGATGCACGGCGCAATCAGTGCGTGGTGCATGAATAATCCTGTGGTTTAATCCTGGATATAGTTTAAACTTTCTTTGAACTCTCCCATTCAATTGTATTTATTTGAAAAGCTTTATTGGCAATAAAAAATAAACAACACACTTAAGCTTTTTACCACTCCGGAAATAAATCATGCCTTCAGCTCTCTCTCTCTCTCTCTCTCTCTGTCTCTCTCTCCCTCTCTCTGTCTCTCTCTCTGTCTCTCTCTCTCTCTCTCTCTCTCTCCCCCTCCCCTCTCTCCCTCCCCTCTCTCTCTCTCTGTCTCTCTCTCAGATCATCCTGGCTGACGAGTGCACCGAGGCGGAGGGCCGTCACTGGCACATGAAGCACTTCTGCTGCTTTGAGTGCGAGGCGGCGCTGGGCGGGCTGCGCTACATCATGAGGGAGAGCCGGCCCTACTGCTGCTGCTGCTACCAGGGCCTCTACGCAGAGTACTGCGACACCTGCGGGGACCAGATCGGTACGCACACACGCACGCACGCACACGCACACACGCACACATGCACACTAGGGCTGTCAAAATTGCTCAAAAATGACGTTTGAATATTCCCTCTAAAAAAAACACATGTATTCAAAATATTTTAATATCCATATTTGCTCATTATCTCAATAACGGGACACACTAATACAACGAGACATAACTACTTGTATAGGGAGTTTATTTAAGTTTAAACATATTTGACAACATATTACCTACACAAACATAAGTAAATGAACTAATGGCCAAGACCGCAGACCTCGCTCTCTCTTGCTCATTCGCTATCGCTCACTCACTCGCTCTCTTTTTCTCTCTCTCTCTCGCTCTCTCTCTCGCTCCCCCTCACTCTCTCTGCGCATACTGGTATAAATAAACAACAACAATAAACAAATGCTGAGTGCTGATCAAGAGTTTTGTGCAAGCAGTTTAAGGTCCCGACTCTTGTCGCTTGACTCTTGTCTATTGTCTTGTGGTGTTCTGGTCGCCCCCTCGCAAAGCAGACAGCCGCACTGCGGCTGCCGTGGGTTGAATTGAATTTAGAATATTCGTTGACAGCCCTAATGCAGACAGACAGACAGACAGACAGACAGACAGACAGAGCTCGGTGGTTCCCCACACTGTCCTGGCGTGGACCCTCTGTGGGGGGACCTTTTGGTTAGGCGTCAGGGAGCTCCTGGCTGAACCACAACATGTAGCCAATGCGTTTCGGAAAGAAAGTTGTTGGTAGAGTTGTGTTATCCTAGCTCTTTGTTGTATACGGGCATTGGGTTAACCTAGCAATTGTAAGTGCTTGGCACTAGCTTCCTTGAACATCCTTACTGTACCGACAGCAATTTATTCATCAATATATTTGTTGTTTCTCCTTCTTCTGACAAATGTACTTATTGTAAGTTGCTTTGGTAATGTAAAAGTACCCCTGTTGCGAACCACAGCTTATAAACCACACACATTTGTCTTGAGCTGATCTGCGAGAGTCTAACAGACGGTCTCCCAAAACGCCCCCAGGCATAGACCAGGGCCAGATGACGTACGAGGGCCAGCACTGGCACGCGGTGGAGTCCTGCTTCTGCTGCGCCCGCTGCCGCCTGCCGCTGCTGGGGCGGCCCTTCCTGCCACGCAGCGGGCTCATCTTCTGCTCCCGGGCCTGCTCCCTGGGCGAGGACCCCAACAACTCCGACTCCTGCGACTCGGCCGTCCAGAGCCGCTCCCCGCAGCACCAGCGCTGCGAGAGGGCGGATAAAGTGAAGCACCCTCCGCGCTGTTTACCGCCAGCACCACTAGGGGGAGCCAACCTCTACATATCCCTCACAAAGGACTGTGTTCATACCGGGGTGGAGCATAAAGGCACGTTAACATGTGATGCGGTTACATATGTATGATATGTTTATAATAGCTCATGAGAGATTAGAGTTAAATATTCCAAATTTTTTTGTTCATGTTTATTTTTTGCCCTACATCAAACAGGCGTCCTTTGCCCTTCCCAAAACGGCGTTCCTCTGGTGAGCGGCCACACCCAGCCGCAGGGCTCGTACTCGCCTCTCCCTCACATCCACCTGGGGAACGGCTTCGGCCCGCCGTGGCCCCGAGACGTGTCCCACTACGGCCTGCCGTCCGGGGAGCGCGGCTCCAAGCCGTCCCTGAGCGGCCTGGACTTCCAGGGAGAGCTGCTGGGCCACACGGTGCACCCGCTCACCAGCCTGCACTCCCGGGGCACGTCCACCGCCATCGACTGCAGGAGCTGGGTGGAGCGCAGCAGTCCCGCCAGACAAGGTGGGAGGGATACTGACGCCTGTGTGCCGCTCTGTCGCAGATAAAGACAGATCCGCTGTCTTTATCGGTTATACAGTCGCCCCTCTGTTTGATCAACCAACTGAAATGTATTGGAAATCAAATCTGATTAAATGCGTCATAAATCTAATCAATGAAATGTCGTCTTCTTCTTCTCTGGTCTCGTCCGCAGTCTTCCCTCCCAGCCCGTCGCCCGTCCTCCACGTGGGCCGCGCCCCTCTCTCCGAGTCGCCCCCTCTCCCGCCCGCCATCCCGGACGACTTCCCGCCCCCCCCACTCCCCACCAAGGCCCGGGACTCTCAGGGCTGCGACTCCCCCGCGCTGAGCCCCCCCCCCCCGCCGGAGGAGCTCCTGGGCGCCCCCCCTCCGCTGGCCCGCAGCGGGGCGGCCCGGGTCAGCTTCAGAGAGCCCATCAGCTCCAGCTACTCTGTGGACGAAGACGAGGAGGAGGAGGAGGAGGAGGAGGGGGAGGAGAACGAGGAGGAGGAGCGGGCCGGAGAGGGGGAGGACGGCCGTCTGGATGAGGAGGAGGAGGAGGAAGGGTTCGGGCGCAGGCTGCACCTGAAGAAGGGCATTCCTCCTCAGATGGATCTACTGGGTGAGAAACACGTTGTTACCTGTGAACCTTCTTTACTGCCACAATCACAATCACTGACACTTTTAAGGTGGAGTTAAGAAAACCAATCAACCGATCAGCTCAGATACATTTTCTCTGCTTTCATCTTTTTTTTTGCCGTTTTCTAAAACGGACCAGAATGATTCACATACAACTGAGAACTCAACGGTGTCACAGCGTTTGTCTCCAAACGTTCTTCATTCTAGTTATTCATTAATGCGTTCATTTGCTTGTCTCCCGACAGACGGCTCCGGCTACCAGCAGCGCAGCCTGCGCCGCGGCGTGAGCCGCAACCGCGTGACCTCAGACTCCAGCCTCCACCTGGGCACCGAGAGACGCTTCCGCCGCACGCCGTCCGACCGGCCGCGGCTCGACGCCCTGGACTGGAGAGGAGGAGGAGGAGGAGGAGGAGGAGGAGGAGGGGATGGGGAGAGGAAGGGCACCCCCTCCCTGTCGCTCCAGCAGGGCCACCACCACAAACACGACGAGGCCTGCTCCACCTGCTCCTCCTCCTCAGACTCGGAGGAGGAGGGCTTCTTCCTGGGCCAGCCCATCCCGCTGCCCCCGCAGCTCCGGCGGCAGCAGCAGCAGCAGCTGCAGGCCGCGGGCGGCCAGGAGGGAGACGCCAGGGGGGAGCGGGGGGAGGAGGAGGGGGGGAGGGGCCTCAGGGGCAGCATGAGGCGGGGGAGACGGGCCGAGAGCTTGGGGGCCAAGGACAAAGACAAAAACTGTGCCATCTCGTAGCCCAGAGAGCCCGCGCCGACCACAGGCGCTGATCAGAGTCTGAGGGTTTGAGGAGATGTAAATATGCTGTGGCCGGTGTCTTTGAGACGAGGGACCAGTGTGATCATCGTGAGGGTCTCCCCCGGTCTTGAATCCTATACGACTATGCAGGCTTTCTGAACGTAGACGACACAAGTTGTTTCACAGAAGTGTTTACATCTACGGAGCAAAGTTAGGACTACTTCTACCATAAACTTGAAAGGTGTTTATATCGACGCATTTTGAAATGATCAGGCAATAAACGTACACATTGGAGAAGAGAAGAAGAATGTGTCTTTTAAAGGGAAAGGTTGTGTAGAAATTGGCCTACATACCAAAATATTTTACTGGTCTGTCTATGCTGTACTTTTTATTCCCATATTTCTTTTGAGATCACTATTTATATTCATGAATACTCTGTGGCAAAGTATGGGCTTCAACTGCGTCTTGAATCAAGCAGGGTATGGTTTTATACTCTTCAAATCAAATGGAGATTACTGTGACAATGTTTTTTTCATGTCCAGCTAAATAACAAATATTTCTTGGGACTAAGTTGTGTTTTTATATTCCTGGGGGATATAGTTAGTCTTCCATGGGGCCAATGCAAAACATTTTTTTTGTATTATCTTAGCTAACGACATTTCCATAGATGATGATGACCAGTGCTTTATGTAAGACACTTTTATATCGACATTAAAACATCGTACCTTTTTCTGTATTCGTCTCTTATTGATTATATGGTGCAGGGAGGGGTGTGGAAAGGTGTGATCTTAAACAGTGGCAGGCCTACAAGTGGTAGATGCCTTGCATTGTTGGCATATGAGTAGGTCTGCTGTGGGGCTGCCACCGTCATCCGCTGAAGGAGTCATATAACAACACAGGAAAAGAAAATGTCACATGACCATAGAAATATCTGTCCATTTCCTTGAGTGGGAGTGATTGGTCGATCCATCCGACGGGGGGAGGAGCCGTCCAGGACTTGTCAGACAGGTTTGTCTGCGCTCTGCTGTGCTGTTGCTTGGAGTTTTTTCCGCACACGCTCCCACCACAGGAGTGATATGGTTTATCTGCCCTATGGCACGCTCAAATAAGAGGGAGAGGCCTCAGCCCTAATGGTATGCTACAGCTAACAAGCCCGACCGCAACGTTCAAGGTTAGTTACCTATTTCTGTTTGAATGTTGACTTTGTGATTGGGTCCAAAAGGGGTCACAACAAACACATGACTTGACAGAAAGCTACTTTATCATCAGGACAAGGCTTTTCTCAAGTACCCCAACAACTGCCAGTGGACAGGAGATCCCTCTCATTGTTGGCCGTGTCTCCATTGTCTCCTGCTTCCTGTTTGACTCTTTATATGCATTCTGCTCTCTCCAGCAGAACATGCAGAGGCTTGACGCAAATTATAGCTGCTATTTTAGTTCAGACGGGCCATTGTGCTTTCTAGTGGGGTTGCCGGGTTCCGCTACCCTATATCATTAGGCCAAAGCATATTCTCGGCATTTATGACTAAGTGTGCTATGCAAGTGGAGGAACCTTGGGGAACTCTGGGTTGTGTCAGGAAGATAGGAAAGAAGGTGAGCTGGTGTGTTGACGAGGTCCTCGGCTCGGTAGGAGGCGAGCCTGGCCCGGTCGGACCCTGGGCTAGGGTCCGACCGGGCCGGGCCAGGGACCCTGGCCCGGCCCGGTCGGAGCCTGTTCTGGCCCAGGAATGTTAAACATGCTGATAATGTAACTGGCACATTCAGCCTGTTGAAGCAGCACCTGTGATCTACGGTCCACTCCAGCCTTCAGTTCAACAGGACTGTTAAGTTATAACAGGGAACCCATTTGGATGAACCTAGCTCTACGAAGTTGACCAGATATGTTCAGAATGTATATCATCAGAATGGGTTCGCTTTAGAAACGTACTATTGACTTAATGTGTTGTTTTATTTTGGAGTAGTGCAATGCATGGTAACATTGTCTCTGTTGCATGGGGGTGGAAAACACTACGTACCCACTGAGCTCAAGGCTTGAGATAAAGATATCTGTCTTCACGTATGGGTCGGGTAGTGTCACTTCATTCCGCTGTTCAGAACAAGCAAGTTGAAACTCATCGAGATTGCTGCTACGATCGTCTGGGAGATTAAAACCAAAATGACGGGAAGACATAGTTTTTCTTAAGATATGTAAACTAAACGTAAACTATGCGCTATCAGGCCACTGGCTGAGAATGCATCCAAACAATATATATTGTTAATGGCAGTGCCAGCAATGCTGCTTATATGTAATTTGCTGGTGATCTAATATGAGGTTTCTCTTTTCCTGCAGGAGGTCGACTTGCTAAAGGGACCCTCAGAACACCTGGCTCTATGACTTGAAGACTGGAACGACGGTGGTGATGATGATGTTCTACAGCCAGACATTCATTGACACTAACCTGGGGTAAAGAAAAGACATTCACTGCTCTATAGGGAAAAACAGGTCAAAGCAACATTGGGCGTCTTTGGGTGTTCCCAAACATTCTTCTCTCCACCACGATGCCTGTTGAGACTCTCCAGTCCCCGCTGAGGCAGCCGGTCAGGATCTCCCTGACGCCGCCGCGCCTGCGACCCAAGGCCCCGCTGGGGCCGGCCTTCAACCGCCAGAGCCCGCTGCCGGCCCCCAGACCCCGGCAGAGTGCCGTGGAGCGGCTGGAGGCGGACAAGGCCAAGTACGTCAAGAGCCAGGTGGCGCTGTCCAAGCAGCAGCCGGCCCAGGCTGCGGAGCCCCGGAAGGCCCCGCTGAACCCCACCGTCAGCAGCAGCAGCGGCAGCAGTCGCGGCAGCAGTGCCCTGCAGCCCACCAGGAAGGCCCCGTCCCAGGCCAGCGCGCAGCAGGCCGGCGTCCCCCTCAACCTGGAGCACCTCAGCAACCTGATCAGCGGCGTGAACGACAGGCCCGCCCCCGCTGCCCCGACCCCCAGCGCCGCCGCCGCCGCTGCCACCGCCACCGCCGCCGAGGACAGACCCCGCGCTGACCGCGGGGGCCCCACCCTCCGCTCTCCGCTCCGGGGCCCCGTCAGAGCAGAGCACCGCGAGGTCCGCTCCTCTCCGCCACCTGCGACCGCCGACTGGTCCAGCCCCGCTAAGGTGCGGTTAAAAGCCTGCGGCGCGGCAAAGGCCGAGCCCCCTCAGAACCAGGACGCGGCGTTGCCCCCGGCGACGGTGACCGTCCGCAGAGTGGACGTGGTCCCCCAGCCCCGGCCCCCGAGGAAGCCCCTCGCCCGCCCGCCGCAGTACATGCGACAGCCGCTCTACCCCGTGACCTGGCAGGGCCTGCACCCCCTCCGCCCGGCCGCCTCCAACCTGCGGCTGTTCCCCCAGAGGTCCCCGCTGGCGCCGCCCGCGCCCCTCAAGCCTCTCCGCGTGCCCCCTCAGCCCGATGGCGCCGCCACGCCGTCCGGCGAACCGCCAGCACCCCCGCCGCGGACCTCCTCCTCCTCCTCCTCTGCTGCTCCTCCTCCTCCTCCTCCCGGGCTGCTCACCCCCCCGCTCCAGGCCTCCAGCCCCCTGGTCTTCCCCCCGTCCTCCCCGGCCGTCACCCGTCTGTCCTCGTCCAGCTCCAGGAAGCGGCCCTCCCTGACGCGCTCCAAGTCGGACATGAGCGACCGGTGCTCGCGGGCCGGCACGGAGCTGGAGCGCTTCTTCAACCTGTGCGGCCTGGACCCCGCCGAGGTGCAGGAGCTGGCCGTGGGGCCCGGCTCGGACATCGTCTCCATCGCCCGCTTCCGCAGCGCCAGCGCTCCGGGGTCGGAGTGCCAGGAGGGGGAGGAAGAGGACGACGCTGAGGAAGGGGGTGAAGCCGCACGCACGCCTTACGGCGTTTCGGTCATTGAGAGGAACGCCAGAGTGATCAAGTGGCTGTATAATATCCGCCAGGAGGCCAAGGACAGTAAGAGCACCAATATGTAGGCTCACAGATTTTTTTTTACAAAGTTTTCCTAATTGAATATAAGTCCTCAAAGGAGACTCTGGCCGATACAAGTAGTACATCCAGGCGGTGGACTGGAAGTGGTTTATTTATTTAGTGATGGTTGTCCTGTTTTGTTTACAAAAGAAAACTATCGGGTCACATTTTTACGTTTAGAGAAAGGATGAACCAAATGGAACGAATATTTTGATGTTTCTTTACTTTTTATGTAGGGCCTTTTCTTATCATGATGTGCCTTTTTTGCTGCTGTTCTGTTGTTGGAAATGAGCAACAAGTTACTTGATTTCTCCAAGGAAACATTAAAGATTTGATGACATATGACTCACCTTTAGTAATTTCCAATCATTTTTATCACTATTGGGTACAAATGTGTGAGGCCGTCTTTTCAACTCAAGTACAAAAATGATAATTGGTATTGATAAGGATACACATGTAGGTGAATCTACGATATTTCTGGAAGAGGAAGGGGAATTTCTCAACACTTGATGATGATGTGGTCCAGTTGCAGTGATGAACCACAAGAGGTCAGGCCAGACTTCCACTAGCCACATCATCGCTTTCCCAAAATGTGACCCTTTCACATTTCACTTTGGAAACAGGACTTAAAGTGCTGAATAATATCAATTGATACAATGTGTCATACCACAAAATAATACATGAATGACAAAATGTATTTTCCATTTGTTTCTGGAATACCTGAAATACCAACAGCTGTAATAAATGTCGTAAAATAATGTTTGAAATCTTCATTAATTAGATTACACGTATAAATAAACTATACTTGGCTGTTTTTGCTGCTTAGCCCAGTAGTTTCTCCGTACAACCAAAAGACTAATCCTCACTCATTCATCCTCTCAAAGGGTGGGCTGTACTCAAGTTTCCAGAGATAACAGGGCTGTAGAACCTGTTTTTGTTGTCAAAGGACGAAATTGGTGCCTGTACTGCGCTCAAGTGGTCCATTTGAAACCAGCCGCAGAGTGTTTTCAACTCTCGTGCTGATTTAACCCTTTTAAACTGTTTCATAGTTATATATGTTGCATCGTAATTTTAAAATGACATGTCTCATATCCGTTGTTGATCACCCTCAGACTCAGAAGAGCCGGCTATTTAATCCAACTTTTGAGTGCTGCGGTCCAAATGTATGCCAACAATTTAAATGCAGAACGGTAAGCTTTTGGCTGTTTATTTTTATATTAGAATGAATATTTGAAGAGGTACATCTGTGACTTTTGTGAGATTATTATATTCAACAATCTATTTTGACATCCTAGAAGACTGGGGCAATCCCCTTCGCCAGGAAAATTTGCTATGCAATTGGTGGAGTTCCATATCAGATCACTGCAGTCTCTATGGGCATTTCCATGCAAATATTTCTGCTGGACGTGGTGAAGGTATGGCGTAAGCTTCATCCTAATGTGTTTTGAGACACCATTTAATTCGGAGCTACCGTTGATTTCCAGTCACTCGTGTTAAGAGTGCAGCTCACATGTCATGAAATACCACGTCCCACGGCCCCCAGATGGAAGCCTTCTACGTCTCCATGATCCTGTTCGTGAGCCGGGCCTGGGACGCTGTGACGGACCCTCTGGTCGGTTACCTGGTGAGCCGGAGCCGCTGGACGCCCATCGGCAAACTCATGCCATGGTTTGTGTGAAACCAGACAATCAACACTTTTCTCTTATTTTTTTATGCGGTCTCCACCTGCACTGCGTCTCAGCCCTCTCTCTAGGTTCTGCCTGATTTATTCAGGACTATGGTGTTTGCAGGGTCGTTCTCTCCATGCCGTTTGCCATTCTGTCTTACGTGCTGCTGTGGTTCATGCCGCAAGACTCCATGTCGCAGGCGTTCAGCGTGTCCTGGTTCCTGGCAGCGGCGTGCATGTTCGAGACCCTCATGAGTGTAAGCGAGTCACGTCAAGTCCCCCTCATCTTCCTATTCATATTCTCGCCATTACCCACCCACACTTTGCCCAATTTTCCTCACAACCCACACACACGACCTGATATTTTATGTCTCAATGGTTTCTGCTCTATTTCCATAATGTGTCATCGTCCTCTGTTACCATGGTTACAGCATGGCGCACTATTCACAGGTCTGTGAAACTGCTGCCATTTTACTGCTTCAGCCAGCCTCGTCTAATTGTTTTTGTGCTTTTCTTGACCACCTCTTGTTAGTGTTTCAACGTGCCTTACCTTTCAATGAACATGTCCCTGGGGGGAGACCAGAGAGACCGAGATTCTGCCACAGCCTATCGTAAGAGATGCTCTCACCTCTCAACCTGCTGGTTTCTCTCGCTCGCTCTCAATTTAACTTGCTTTATTGGCTTGACAAAAACACGTAGCCTATGTATGGCCAAAGCACACCAAAAAAGCAAGAACAAAAATATAAAGCTAAAATACCAAAAAGTAAGACATTGTAAAGAGTAAGTGATAAATAAAATGTAAATGACAAAACAAATGAACATAAAAGGATCACCTCAATATAATATCCTAAGCAGGCCTATATACCTTTAAACATTTCATAATTGAATGCTACATTTCAGTGTGTGATCCTAGTGACAGCATGCTGGCGGCCTGTTCAACGGGTCGGGGCGGCTCGCTGTAAATGGATGACTCAGGGTGCTTAGGGTGGATTCATCTGAATTAAATTCTTAAAGGAGCTGCATGTTCTGCGTGCTGTGAGGACATGCGGCTCTGTCTTCACCTCACCTGCTTGGCTCTGTGAGCAGCACAGCCTGCCGTCAGTGGGCAGCCGGCCCTGTACAACCAGGCTGGGCTCACATAGTCTTCGTCAAGTTGGTTCTCTGTTTTTTTTAAAAATAACATAGATAAAATAACAAATAACATAGCTTTTTTTCTTTGAGGTTTATATTTTGTTCTCGTGCCAACGAGTGATATCATTTTGGTTTAATGGTATTTTGTTAAGCCTGATTGAGGTTGTATCTAAATTGTGGTCCTGAGGCTTTGTGGACACTGACCACTGGGGTAGAGAGCTGCCAGGACTAGCTGCGTGAGTGGGATGTGTTCTCGGCTCATCTCTCTTGCCCTTTCTATCGCTCTCTGTGTGAAAACCACCTCCTCAACCCGCCCTGCCTCTATCTCTACCTCTCCCCGTTAGGGATGACTGTGGAGATCCTGGCCATGCTGCTGGGATCGGTAGTGCAGGGGCAGGTCATCGCTGTATACAATACAGAGAGGGACGGGGTGTGCCAGCAACTAGACCAGACCCAGCCCACACTACAGAGCACACCCTCCCCCCACGCTGCCTCACTGCAGGGCACGGTATTGAATTCTGAGTTCTGGAGGACTGTGGTGGTTACCGTATGAGGGGTAAAGCGCGCTACGTTGAGAGGCTGAGGTGGAGCATCGGGCCTTCACTTTCTAAAGCCATGTTGCAGCACTGGCTGGGCACTGGGCTGCTTGCCTCCCAGGGGTGTCCTGTTACCCGCTCATCTTAGTACTCCTCTTTGATGGACAAAGGCATTGTTCAGACTGTCGGTAAATATGCAGGTGTGTGAGGTCATGCTTACAAAAATGTGGAGGAATTTCTGGCATTTTTTGTCAGGCTTTTCTTGTGAGTTAGTCAGGGGTAAAATTCAAGTTTTATATTTATACGAATCAATCAATGAACCAAAACAAAAACAAAAGATATATATATATATATATATATATATATATATATATATATATATATATATATATATATATATATATATATATATATATATATATATCATTATATATATATATATATATATATATCATTATATATATATCATTATATATCATTATCATATCATTAACATTTGAGAGTTGTTATCATTACAGTGTGCATGGATTTGTGTCTGACACAGTGAGCCTGCAGTCTCTGGCTGATGACTTGTGACATGTTTCTCCCACAGAGAAAAGCCTTCCTGACATCCGCCTTGGTCATTGGTGCGTTGTTTCTCCTCTGCAGTCTGGTTCTATTCCTGGGGGTGAGGGAGCAGCAAGGTATGTCCGGGATGGGGCCATGGGTCAGAGTTTGGGAATGGGCCACAGTCCGTTAGTATTCCAAATTCTTTCAGTAATAGGTGGGATACTGCACTAATATTGTATTTAGACTGAGCATTTAAAAAAAAAAATTTTTTAAGATTTTAAATATAAGAACATTGAAGACATGGTATACAGTGTGACTATTGTGATAATTCAGAAACTCGTTTTGAGAGAGTACCGAGCAAAAAGTCAAAGAAATGTATAATAACATTCAAACCCATCAATGGTGGATTCCAGTGGCAGAGTAACAATAGTAAAAAACTAACTGTATGTAGTTGAAAGTTTTTTACAGCAAATGTCCCTCTGCGTGTTCACAGACCCCCTTTGTTCAGAGGAGAAGGTGAGAGTGCCCTATCTCACCTCCCTCAAACTGTTGGCTTGCCACGTCCCCTTCCAACGACTGGTGCTTGGGTTCCTCTTCTGTGCCCTGGCATTCCAGGTACATCCATGAGACTCTAGTCCACCAGGGGGCGGAGAACATGGCTACTTCAATGTTCCATTACATACACATTTAATGTTGCATTTTGTCGACCTGTCTGTTCTTGGGGTGCAACGACAATAAAGTTGGATTTAATTTAACCATCCTTCATTTCTACAACCGCAACATAGTATTCTAGCCCGTTGTTAAACCTCTGCTTCATCACAGATGGCCTTGGGAAACTTTGCACTGTTTTGCAGCCATGCTGCTGGGCTGGGCGCCCACTTTCAGCACATCCTGCTAGTTCTTCTGGTGAGCTTGTTACCGTGCCTTAGGTTAACTGCACCTTGCACACACTGATATCACAGATGTAATGAAACACCATGTTGCACTTGCGTTTGAATATGTGGATAAATTCACAGGTTTCTGCAACCGCAGCTGTTCCATTATGGCAAGCAGTCCTCATAAGAATAGGCAAGAAGAACACAGTCTTAATTGGCCTATCGGTAAGCTAGGATGACAAGTGACAATGAAAACTAGCTGATCTAAGTTCATTTGGGGCACTCTGACAGCCTTAATGTACATTTGTAATGGTGTCCTGCTGTCCCTGTTTACATGTCCAACAGCCTTTCATCCTAGCGGTGACGGTTATTGCGTGTGTGCCCAGTAACCTCGCCGTGTTCATGACGATGTGCTTTCTGATGGGATTGAGCCTGGCAACCATGTTCCTGCTTCCCTGGTTAGTCACCACAGAGTCCCAGTAGACTGTCAAAGGTCACTGCTAAATAATAAAGCTGAAAGTGGCAAACACACATGAACTATTCAAATCAACTCCACATCACCATGGCATGCACACAGAACTCTAACAACACGGTGGTATTGTTGCCTGGACCGTATGTTCCATGCATACAGTCCACCACCACTGCTCCATGGTCAGCTGTAATTCATTGCACAGTGACAGCTGATTGTTAACATGGGTTGCTTAGCGCTTTTGTAGTGAAACTCTACCTACAACACACAACAAACCCTCCCACCTTTGAAAAACTATATCCCGCCTCAACCTCTGGTTTCATGCAGACGCCTTTCCAAAAGACCGCCAGAAGAAAATCTGACTTCCAGAAGATAGGGCCCTTTCAAAACATATACGGTAGGCTACAGAAATGTCCTCCTGAGACGTGCGTTTGGCTGTTTGCGCTCCAGGTCCATGCTCCCAGATGTGGTGGATGACTTCACCCTGAAGAACCCCTCATGCAAAGACCTGGAGCCCATGTTCTTCTCCTGTTACGCCTTCTGCAATAAACTGGGAGGAGGCTTGTCAGTGGGGATTTCAACTATCATATTACAGTAAGTAAATGTTTCCCTCAGTATTTGTAATGTCTCAGTATTTGTGTGTTTGTGTGTGATTTTTTTTTAATTTTTTCTTCTTCTCATTAGCTTTGTCGGCTACAGACCAGAGGAGTGTCACCATAGCGATGCCGTGGTGTCCGCCCTGATGGTCATGTTTTCACCCGTGCCCATCGTTCTGCTTTTGGTCGCAATGGTCATCTTCCGCTTCTACCCAATCAACGAGAAACAAGACGCCAAACCGTGAGTCGTTAGATCCTCCATGGAGGCACCGTGGCAGGAATTAGGATTCTGTGGCCTTTGCTTAAGCAGACGCTGAACAAACGCCTACGAACGCAACTGGAACAATATGAGCCACTGAGAATCCAAGGTCATACGTTAACAGCCATTTGTTCGAGTTCTACTTTCAGGCCAATGAGAACCACTTACTCTTCCCTCCCCTCCTCCTCCCATCATCTAGCGCTGAGGCGACCCCTTTACCAAACCAAACCGAGAGTGCAGGGCTGCCGTCGGATTCTCTCCGGCACCAGTCCAGCATGAGAACAAGGCGACAGTCACGGAGAACCAGGGAGACCTCCATCTCAGATAAATCACGTTTCTCGCCACATGGTTCCTGTAATACAAACCATAAATGTCCAGACAAATCACATAATGTTGCTGTGCCTCTATCAGCTGGTGTAAACCCCACACATAAAAAACAAAGGCCTCGCACTGTATCTAGTAAAAGGACTAGACCTACTTATTCAACTGCTGATAATCTTTGTTCATTTTCTGAACCTCTAAATGTGGGGAAATGCAAAGTGACGTGGGTGTAGTCATTTTAGACTATTAAAACAGTCTCCTTCATTAGGTTTTCTGATTAAAACGGAATGAGCTCATATGTTTGCCTCTTTTATTCAGGTGAAGCTGTGATTGGACAGATTTCCAACATCTACTAATGAATGAACGAATGAATGAATGAATGAATGAATGAATGAATGAATATTCATGAATAGAAATAGGGTCAATGATAATGTTATTTCCAAACTGTCACAATCATCTGTACATCATTGGACTACATCATCATGGACTGAGGTGCCCTCAGTCGGTAGGCCTATATGTTGACCCGTCAACATGATGTACCGGACCGGTGGTCTATGATAAACTGAAAGACAGCAAAACAACCATCTGCTCAAAATAGCTCCAAAAAAATACGGAATGAACCACGTCGGCCCACACTGTCACGTTATTTGAACCGGTCTGTCCGGAATGAGCTCATATGTTTGCCAAATTTTATTCAGGTGAATGATTGAATCTCTGGTTTGAGAGGATTTCATCCTAAGAATGTGTAGGTCAATGTCCGGTTATTTCAACGCTTCTGTCCGGTTATCGTCCTCTTAAATAAACCCCGCCCGCCCGCTCCCCGCCCGCCCTCTCCTCCGCCCGCCCGCTCCTGGTTTCCGCTCGCTGCAGACCGAGGGAAGGAGAAGATTGAAGAACGAAAATGGGTGTCGAGATTGAAACCACAAAGCCCGGTGACGGTATTGCATCTGATTTATATATTTCACGATCTTATAGAACAATGCTTTTGATTTTAATGAAAAATATGATTTGATGATGCCTATTTTGTGTCTTTCAGGCCAGACATTCCCCAAAAAGGGGCAGACCGCCGTGGTCCACTATGTGGGTGAGTCCGACGGCGGGTCGCCCGTACAAAGACCTCTGAATGATGTTTAATCGTTGATGTTGGCTCACTGATGATGGATGAGCGATCTTTTGTTAATCTTTTTATCCGTATGATATAAACCGTGCTCCGGTGTTTAACACGTATTTTCCGTCGGACCGCAGGCGGTGTTCTCTAAACGCTAGCTCTGTGCTCATTCTGGGCTGACGGTAGACCCGAGGTGTTGTGGTACGGGGGGGGGGGAATGTGCTCTCACACCGGGCGAATTACAATGGCGAATGTTTTCTGGATCATTGGTTGTGAATCGTTCTCCAGCCGAGCGAGCCTCGTCGCTAGTTTCCGCATCGACTCGCAGGCGTTTTCCGAGGGTGCGCAAAGCTAAGCGTGGCTAACTCACGGTTAGCTCGATGGCTAGCTGTTAGCGAGCTGTCAGATCAGAATGGAAACTCTTAAAATGGCCGAGCCCCCCCCCCCCCACCACCACCACTCGACCACTGAGCACTCGTTTTATTATCATCATCATCCACACAGGAAAGCTCACCAACGGAACTACATTCGATTCTTCCCGGACTCGGGACTCGCCTTTCAAGTTCAGGATCGGGTGTGGGGAGGTGATCCGCGGCTGGGACGAGGGAGTAGCCCAGGTCGGTACATCACTCCAGATCTATGTAGGAGTATGAAGTGTATTACGCGGCATACTTACCACTGTTCTCATGTCGTCTCTACAGATGAGCGTCGGCCAGCAGGCTCGTCTGACCTGCACCCCAGACTTCGCCTACGGCAGTAAAGGGCACCCTGGTGTCATCCCACCCAACGCTACTCTCATCTTCGATGTGGAGTTGCTGCGCCTGGCTTGATCGCCGTTGTTAATTCCACTCAAATTTTCAGGGTGAGAAAAGCAATAAAACGTATATTTTATGCTTATATGCTTTACTGTGGGCAGGTGATATAATTTGACAGCAACTATAGACACGGCTGTACACTTTAAATGTGCTTAGTTCAGATAATCACTAATGGTAATGTCTTTAATGAGCTTCGGTGTTAGATTAAGTGTAATCCTCTTCTGCGTTATATCCCTGTTGAAATCCACTGTCTTGTCTTTCAGGTTGATTCCTATTGCGGGACATGGAGGAAATGGTTAACATGATTCCGGCATAGGACTTTTGTCTAAAACATCACTGTCATATCCCTTTATTAGTTTGACGTTAGAGCTCACTTTTTCCCCCCTCTTCACTTTGCTAACGTAATAAGTCATAGGCCATACATTTAATGTCATATTCAGCTATGTATTTTTTTTTATGTACTCAAATTAGCAGTATATCTGCCTTCAGGACCAATTTTGAAGTGTCATGGAAAAAAATTAAATTGTTTTCATTGCTTTGGCTCTATTCGCCTTCCACTAATGGCCATGGATTTTCTTGAATATTACAATAAATGTGTGATTCACATGATGACATTGCCATCAAATCCAGTTGTGATGTGTTTTGTTATGGTCGAGAGCTGAGTTTCAATGTCGGCCTTTGCAGAGATTTTGAGGCTGGCATTTATTTATTCTTTATCCTAGAGATGCTTGGCCTCTAATGCCTGAATTACAGCCTTCACATGGTGAATGTATTTAAGTTCAGGTAGGAAAAACTGCTTGTGCAACTGTTGGGTGTTGCCTATGCCGTGCTATGGGGGCTTTTATCCTTTTGTTATTGTAAGCTAGGGAGGTGCATCCCAAGATGGCTCCCCCCCCTCCACATTGCAGCACACTTGCATTAAGATCCAGACATGTTTTTATTTACAAAGGATTCTCCGGGTGCTTATGTTGGTTTAGACTCGTACATCTGAAATGCAGTAACATGAATGCCTTGTCTGTAAGGAGTAAAATACCTTACAATGCTCTTAATCCATTAACGAGGACCAGAGCAGAATGTCAGTCTCGCATTCCTATAATGGAGTCCTGTTCTACTATACAGCAAAGGCCAAGCAAATGACAAGATGAGAAGTGTTATTGCTTTATGTTACTAACATGAATGGAATGTAAGTTCTTCAAACAATTGAGAATAGTGTCATAGTGCAGATGTAATGTCTGAATATGACATAGGCTTATTGAGCATGTTCACAGCTACTGTTTTATACATCCGATTTGGTAAAAACACACGCTGGTAAGGTAATTTATATCTATAATTTTTTAATTGCTAGCCAATATTTAGCCAACCCAATGTTATTCTCTACGTTTTGTTTTTCCATTAGCTTCATTATAATTTCTAGCAGCTGTGCAAACCTGTGATTTCAATGTAGCTCATAAGAGCATCTTTGTGTTGATCAGCGGTGAATGTATTTATTTGCCTAAAACATCTGAGAATGTATTATGTCAAAGTATTGATGACTTTTTGGCTGCACTGGCATTACAAAAAGTTGTCTCATTCTAAGCAATGAGAAAACTAGAGACAAAATTTAAATTATATAAAATCTGAATGGCTACTCAAAATGTCTCTCTATGCGTCCACTATCCAAGTTTCCACATCAATCAAATGTGCAACACTTCAACCATACCGGTATTAAGTATGTGGTCGATAGTAATTATCAAATGTTTAACAAAGAATCTGGTATAATCCTTGCTGATAGCCCTACAATTAGAAATTGAGACGTAAAATAGAGCATACATTCACAAGATCTTTAAAACAATATGGGAGAGCAATGAGAAGGGATTTTGTAACCGATTCTGTCAGCCCGGTGTGGTGGCGGTGACTCGCCCTCAGTGGAACATTTATGGGTTACATGCAAAGAACGGAATATTCAAACTGCAGGCAGAGGCAGGGAATAAAAAAATTGGCTTGACCACACTATCAGCACAAGGAAATTATAGTCAGACAGTATATGATACCCAAACATGATGTTAATTCTTTCCAAAGTCTTCATGGCTGTGATTGTGATCGTGTCTTGGAATTGCCGAAGGCTGTGTTGTACCGGGCAATACAAGGTAGCGTAAATCTCAGATAGGGGTGGCCCCGTTCATGTTGATGGGCCCTGGGCCCCTGGCGGCACCTCGGTGGCGAAGTGAATAAAGGGCCACAGCGCAGCAACCCCTCAGCATTGAGCCAATAGGAACTGTGGTCAATACGTCTCGTGGTGCTCTACGGCACAGCCAGGCCATAGTCGGCACCACCGGCATAGCCAGAGCCAGGAGGTCCACCAAGAAGTACCGGCTCCAGTGGCACAGCGGAGCGGGGGGCTCCTCTTCGGCCCCATCCACACCCTCCGTTTCCTGGTGGCTCTCCTCTTCCATCTCCAATAGCGTGACCTCCTGTCTCTCTATTGGCCGGCTGAATATAGGCTGGGGCTGAAACGTGAGGGGCTCCTTCGACATAGTTTTAACATCCGCCGGTTTGTCGGCAGCACCTGGCCCCGCGCCGCGAGAGTCCACAGGAAGCGAGAAGGGCGAAAACAAGGGGGAAATATCGGCGGCCGTGGAGGAGATGACGCTCAGCTCTTCGCCGGCCCCTTCCTCTGAGAGCCAGGTCATGGTGGGGCTGCAGGCCTGCGAGCGGACCTCTGGCTTCCTCTCGGCCACGGGAACGGGAACAGTCATGGGAGCAACGGGGGAGGGTGCGCCGGCAGCGGCCGTAGCCATGGGAACAGTGGCATCCGAGGCAGCAGCAGCAGCAGCCGGTGGCGCCGGCGGGGCGTCCTCCTGAGGCAGGTGGAGGAACAAGTGGTGGTGGGGGAGGTAGGTGGGCGCGCCGCATCTGCAGCTGCTGCTGCTCAGCGTGTGGCAGGAGTGGGAGACGGGCAACACGGCCCCGAGGCTGCACAGCCGCTCGTAGGTGGAAGAGCAGGACACGGTGGGGGGCCCCGGGAGGTGTCTGCGGGGTGTCTTCTGCTCGGACAGCAGGGCCGCCTCCAACAGCAGGTGCTTCGGCCCCGCGTGGGAGGGAGGGAACCCCCCCTCCGCTTCTGGGAGGTTCGGGCCTCCCCGCTCCGGGTGCAGGGCCTCGCTGCTCAGCCGGGTGCAGGTGGTGCTGCGGCTCAGCGTGCTGGCCGGGGAGCAGCCGCAGGAGCGGGACCTCCCGCCGCCGGGCCGCGGCCCCTGCTGCAGCCCGGCGTGGGCCTTGTGCTCCGGGGGCTGGTGCTCGCGGCCGCCGAGGTTGGTCTTCACCGACTCCACCATGTCCTGCAGGTGCAGGATCTCCCTGCGCGCGTCCTTCAGCGCCAGCTGGGCTTCCACGCGGTGGCACTCTTCCTCGATCCAGTCCTCCTGCATCCGGTACAGCTGGCTCCTCAGGTCGTCCAGCTCACAGTCCCTGATCACGCACAATGGGCCAGGGAGAGTAAGTGTATTTATTCATGTGGATGGAAAATGTTTGGGGTTTTAATGTTTGGGGACATATTATACCACCCACCCAGGACTAGGTGGAGAGATTATATCTCAACACTGGCCTGGGAACGCCTCGGGATCCCCCCTGTCAGAGCTGGTCAATGTGGCCCGGGAAAGGGAAGTCTGGGGCCCCCTGCTTGAGCTGCTGCCCCCGCGACCCGACCCCGGATAAGCGGATGACGATGAGGATATTATACCACCAGGTGTGGGTGTGATTAGCCGTTACAAGCCGTTTTGAAAATGTGCTGCGGGACTCCGGCAGGAGACAACCCCGGGCAACAATCCCTTTCTCTCATTTCGCGGTTCAGTCTGTACTTAATATTGACGTGGAAGTGGAAGAACCAGAGGCGTCTGAGAACCCGACTCAGTCGTTTGAGATTCATAATATCATCCGGAGGCGCAAACAGCTTTTGACCATGATAATATATATTATATTATATAGATATCTAAATATGATATTATTTAGATATAGAGCTCCAGGACTCCCGCCGGAGCACCCGGAGTGTTCAGTGTTCCACTGTAAACACTAGCGCATGGTACCGTGGCCACAAGCTGCTCAGGGCCACACCCCCACCCTCCACCTTGACCCGCCTCTAAAAACGGCACGTTTGTGGAGAGCTCATTGTGGGACTGGCTCGTAGTGGCTGTAACTCTGCACCAAGGCTGAATTTCTTGAACGTCTTCCAAGTACTGTATTAGGGGCCCACTAACACCTATATTAAATCATCCATAAAATAGCATGCCATGGGACATTTAAATTGAAGGTATTTAAAGAATAGCACAGTCTCTGTGTAATCACCTGTTCTGCAGTCTATCGATGTTGTCCCTCAGCCTGGCTCGCAGGTGTCGTATGCACACCTCCTTCTGCTGCAGAGGGGTGAGGTACTGCTCAGGAGTGGGCGGTCGGATGCCATGATTATCACTGCAGGCGGTCTGCTTAGTCTGTCGCCTGAATGGACAGAAAGATTCCTAATGTAAATTAAAGCAACACGGTTTTAATGATCATGATTAGGAGTATGGCATAGAATGACGAGGTGTCCATCATCTGAAGCAAATGTCTCAGGCCTCGACATATTTTTGAGCCTGAACGCAATGAAAGCATACAACCATCACAGGACCGACTACGATTTCAAGCCTTGCAGTAGGACTAGATTCTCAAATCAACAGATCAAAGTGATATAAAAGTCATATACATTTTGCTTTGGCTTAAACATTTTAAATCATGATGTGGGAACGTATTCTCGATGATGTGGGAACGTAGGGGACCTACTTGATCGACACAATATACCCTGTTAAAAGCAACCTTTAACCTGGGTGTGCTGGTGGCTGGGCTGCGCTCCACAGACCTGGCCCGACCAGGATATGTGTTGGTGTTAGATGCATCGCCATGGAAATACCGCCCGCTTCCACCACTGGTCGCTGCCGAACGCCTTGCAGTGCACATCAGAGATCACATTACGCACGGGTCACTCAATCACATCAACGTCACGGTTTGCGTTTGTTGCAACTGGAATGTCAGACCCGCTGGCCACACTGCCCTGCAGGCCGTCTGACACCCGGAGGGAGCACAGAGGAGCCCGGCCTACCTGTGCTGGCCTGCCGATGCTTTGCGGCTAGGCGTGAGAGACATGAGTGGAGCTCTGGATCCACTCCGTCCGCCGCCGTCTCTAGACAGGAGCGCTACAGACAGGAGCGCTACAGACGCCCGGTGAAGTGAGGGAAGCATTGGGGAAAGTATCGTCATTTCATCACAACAAAATGAATGCTTTTGAATAAGTAAAGTCAATGTACATTTCACATACTTCCAGTGGGTCTCTGCATACTCTCTGCAAAATACATAGCAAAAACAATGTGTTTTCTTTCAATATGTAAAGGTTTGTAATGTTGGCGTTTTTCAAACGATTATGTGTTTCATTGTTGATCCTCCATGTGGTAGGCTGGCCCACCTGTTGAGGTAGGCTGGCCCACCTGTTGAGGTAGGCTGGGCCACCTGTTGAGGTAGGCTGGCCCACCTGTTGAGATAGGCTGGGCCACCTGTTGATGATGCACCTTCCTTAAAGATACTCTGCCCTGGTCTGCTTCTAATGCACATTTTGTTTGTACATTTACCTTCCATTCCATTCAGGATTCATTCCTAGGAACATTAAGTCTCACTACCGATATTAATGAGTATATTTTAGAATAGTTACAAACAGGCCCGCCTTTGGATATTGTGAGTGATGTGGTTTATTATAAACATGTGATTGTCAATACAATCATATTTTATGATATCAAAATCCTTTTCTAATATGCTCTTGAGCTGTTTTGAATCGTTTTGTCAATATAAACAGGCTTATATTTGGTCAGTCTAGGGTTAGTCTCACTGTCTCACTGCCTCTCACTCTCACTCATGCTGTGGCCGATATTGAGTGCGTGTGCCCTATTGTATGCCCGAGGCAAGAATGACCAACATCGCAGCATCATGAGCTCCAAATAAAGCCTCCTTTATCAGCGACACAGGGGAACAGTGAATTCCCTGTCAATACAGTTGCCTTTCTCTTTTGTTTTCGACCTTGTATTTCTAAGAAATAGCCCAATAGAAATCTTGAGAATTAGGTCTATATTATTCCCTTACAACCCACAGGGCGGGAATGGTAGGAATCGACACCACATAAATTGTATTAGTCTTGGCTAGCCTGATTAGCCTTAAACGTTAATCACCAAAATACAAATAATGGTAGGCCTACACAAGTGATGAATCAGAGGAAACGCAACCTTCCTGTGGGACCACACAGCCACAGCCTTGCTGCTCCCGTATCCCTCGTGCAGAGCAACAGGTGAGAAATACGCAGTAGGTGAGTAATACGCAATCATCTTACGTAAGTCCCAGAGTACCCGAATCTAATGTCGGTGGTGAATACTTAATTTTAAACATTGATCACACATAAAGTACCATAAGGCAATAGCAACAATAGCATTATAAATTGAGGCAGCCTGTCCGGTCATACAATCGACTGTGCCACTCGCCTTACGCGCAACGTCGTTATGCAGGTCATATCAGTCATTAAACCTCATTCTGGCGAAACTCTTGCAACTTGTGTTTATAGCAACACACAAGACATAAGTGGATATAATCCAACAATTTGAGCCACGAAAGCCGAGCAGGTGCATGGATGTTTGGACCTCAATTAGCTGACTTAACTATTTTGGAGACGTCCCACATACGTTTATTCAACGGGACTATCACCCACCGCAGCATATGTATTATATATGTAACAGTTTAAAAAAAAGCCAACATCAATTAAAGAGAAGATGTAAAAGATACCATTTCGAAAGCTCCAACAGGTACCGCATCTTTGTCTATAAATACCCCTCCCTCTGTCACTCGTATAATTACCTTTGGATCACCGGTTACATTTGGGGATGTTGCCGATGCTGACCACTGCAACCGCAGCCATGTAGCCCTGATGAAATGAGGTAACTGCGTATACCGCATCTATGCCTCTTAAAGGGCTAGCGCACCATTTTTCTGTTACACTATTGAACTATTGAAGTTTACATAAGGGATTTGCTTGCAGATAAACTTCATCCACCTTTGAAACGTGGGAAAAATATCCAATAGAAAGTATTCCAATACAAATGTTTTCATTGTCATACATGTTAATATAATCCGATATTATATAACATAAAAAAAGCATCCTGTCAATAACTGGGACAACTCCTATCTGGGAGGAGATAAATAATATACCATATGTTATTTCATGTTTATTATTTAATGAATACAAAGTTAAATGACACTTTATGAACAAATACATGAATAATTTAGGTATTATGTGAATGTAATATAATAATATATTAAGTTAAGAATAAAAAAACAACACAATATCACAGTGAAATGCATTGTAGAAAAACCTTAGTGAAATACGGTTTTAAGTTTACAAATGTACCAACTTCAAGGTTAAACCAAGGCATTATTGTATGCCCCCAATAGTTCAGGGTCATAACAGTTCATAGCATGACCTAGTAATAACCAAAACAAGAACGGCTGCTGGCTGCCTAACATATAAACACGTGTGAACTTTTCTTAGTGCAAAAGTATTATCATACCAGTTCTACTTGTCCTAGCTGCACTGGACCGCGCCCGGTGCAGCTAGGCTGCGGTCTACCCTGCACTACAGGTGGTTGAACCTGGAGCCGGGTGTGGCCGTGATGTCCCCGTAGGGCGTGGCCTGCTGCAGCTCCACGGCCTGCTCCTTCTGCAGGACCAGCAGGCAGAAGAGGACGGCGGCCGCACGCGAGCGAGTGGCCCCCTCACAGATCGCCTGCAGGCTGAACGTATCGCTGCTCTGGGCCTGGAACTCATGCACACGCACAGCAGGAGACTACATTTTACCACGATCGTTCCCTCGTCCTCTGCTGTCATTCTCTCTAAAGCAGGGACTTCTGTTCCTCATCTCCAATCGAGCACTGTTCTATTGTGAAATGTACACAAAAAGTCTTGTTATGTGTCGTCGAGCATGTCCTTACTTTGAGATGATGGAGAAGCTTCAGCACCCGTTTGGTCATCCTCTTCTCCTCCTCGTCCTGGCTGTCCAGCATCGACTGTGGACCATGAAGCAGAATCAGTTGATCAACCATCTGCGTCAACACTGACCTCCATCTAAACACTGGCTCTTTTTTTGCGGTCTTCGACTATTTTGCAAGTAAGCAACCGTTGCTTTCATCATACATCTTCTCCTATGTGGTGTTCAAAGCACCTGGGTGTGAACGGCGGAGTCAGAGTCAGATCCGTTGGCCAAGCCCGTCGGGTTGACGAACATGGAGTCCGCTTCTGAGGGAAGTTGTTGGTGGGAGACATCCCACATGTTATCCTCCTGAATGAGATGATTGAGCAGACAGGCAGGCTTGCCGTCAACGTCGACATAAAACATTTATTCAGGTGAAAGTGACAGAATGAGAATAATTGCGAACGTGACCCGTCTGTGCTGCGACCCTTACTCTAGCTCTCTCCGAAGAGCCGTTTGTATTGTTAAGAGAATGCCCTTTGATCTCCGTCTCCATAATCTCCATGGTTGTCTCAGGGTTCACCAGCTCCTCTATGAGCCCTGTGGTGTCTGTGCTGAAGATGCTCGGGTACTCCTGAACTATAAGATGGGATACGTTACGTAAATATGTACAACCAGCCGCCTTTCTGAGGCATCACTTCTACATTACTCATCATTTATTTTAATTAATCCCTTTCTATTTTAGAAACAACTAACAACGATAATGTTTCTTAAAGAAAAAGTACTATAGTAGTAGTACTTTCTACTACTACTACTACTACTACTACTACTTTCAGCTACAAATTGGCATAATAAACTAACAAAAAAAAAACTATGCTTTTGCTTGCTGAACTTCATATTGGGCTCTTGATCAAAGTCTCTGTTGGCACAGCTGGGAGCCAAAAGGTTCCTACCCTCTGCCGTGTCCTTGCGCATCAGCTCTGGCTCACTTTCCTCAGCTGCTCCATCCTTTCCCAACGCAAAAATACTTTGGCTAAAAAGCTACAAGGGTAAAACAACAATAATATTAACAAGCAATGTAGCAAAACAATTATAATGGCTTCAATATGGTCGTATGTATCAATCCAACACACACACAAACACACACACATTGCTGCAAGACAATCTATCATTTGTGTCCATATTACCTGCTGAAGTTGTGAATTAACAGCGGTTGAAGCGAACCGTCCAAACAGAGTGCCGGCACTTCCACTCTCCTTCCACTGCATGAGCTGGACGGTAGGTGGGGCCATGTCCGGGGCGCTCCACAGCTCTGAGGCGTCCGCAAGCTGCCCTGTGATGTCCTTGTTGCTCAACCCCTTAGTCTGGTCCACCAGCAGCCTCCTCTTCCTCTTCCCCCTCCTCCTCTCCGTAGTGGCTGTGCAGAACCCAGGTATCAGTTCACATCAGGTATGTATCTTTAAGAGCCACATGTGCATGTCTAAATCATCTGGCCAGAGCTGGTAACGCGCCCGCCACGTGTTGTGGTGAATTGTTCAAACGTGGCTTGGACGTCGCGACTAAAATGACCAGAATATAGGAGATGTTTGGGCCTACGTGTGACGGCCACAGGCTCCAGAGCAAAGCCTTCCTCCTCGTTGGCCAGCAGGGTGGCCTCGCTGACCCCGTTGGTCTCTGCCTCCGTGGGAACACTTGAAGTATCACCTAGGAAAAAGGATTGAAGGATAAACATTAAATGGCACGTTTTGAATTGTGAAGAATTGTATATAAAATAAGTGATTATGCCCTACCGATTGGGTGAGTATTCACGAGAGCCGTTTCTGGCGTTTCATTCTGAAGCACCGCTGTGATGAAGTCCATGGATTCTTCTGTGTCACCATTTAAGTTTTCCATGAAGTCTACAAAAAAAAAATACACCAATGGTCATCTTTCCCTATTTTCTTCCCACAGAAACTTTGCAGGGAAACTGTTACATGGAAATTATGCAGATAGCACTTTTTTTCACAAAGCACATATGAAGCAGTACTGTTCCCCTTTGATTAATTCATTTTCCAGAATAACTGACAAAATGTGGTCAGTTTGTGTTAGGACTACGTAATTATAAAGGCAGCTTGCAGGAGCCATGACTGCAAACAACTCCATGAGCTCAAAATAATGGTGTGAAGATTATGCACAGAACACAACAACGCACAGAACATAATTATGGACAGATTACCAAGAAGATCATATCCGGTGTTCTCGTCGCCAAAGGAGTCCCCGTGATGGCTCAGACGCATATCCAGTAGGCCCCGCCTGTGGCACTGAGACTCATCCCCTACACATTAAATAATAAAATAATATATTAAATAAAGTATACTATCTATCTATCATCTAATGCCAAAAGGATCCAGTCAAATGTTCTACAAATGTATGTTATTACACAACTATAAATCACAACAGTGGACGTCAAATAGTCAAGTGCAGGTAGGGTAACACAATATCCTACCAAAGTCCATCAGGTTGCGGAAGTCCCTCCCAAAGTCCTCTTTCAGAGTAATGTCCTCTTTCAGTGTAATGTCCTCTTTCAGTGTAATGTCCTCCGTTCGCGATTGGTTAAGGGAAAAGTTGTCCACAACACTAATTGCACTGTTTTCAGGCACGCACACAAAAGACAGCAGGGGGAAAACAGTTATATCACCTGCATAACTACAGATGTCTATTGATTTATCTATTGATGGAAGTATTGCAATACTTTGGGTGAGGCAGCTGAGCATCGAAGGCAGTGAAATCTTCAACCAAGGTAATTGATTGTATCGCTGCTTCCAAACCCTCCACAGGCAAATCAGTCTGCCCTGACAGGTCAAGAAAGCAGCGTTAATTCCTGATAATACAGGCCAATTCACATCCACAACTTAAGATTCAAGAAATGTTATTAAAGAAAGTATAATAAAAATAATAACATTCCACTGAATGCACAAGTATACAAAATATTTACTTAGCCTATTACTGATGCAAGTCTGTTTCTACACATGTGGTCTGTTAATGATGATGAATGAAATGTCTCTTTTAACACTTAGTTCAGTATTTGTTGATAGTGTCAACAAGATGAAAACTAAAAGAAAGCATCACCTACCCGGCCTAAAAGACACCTTTATTCTAACCAGTGCATCGCTGCAGTCTGCAAGGAGATACTTGGTTTTTCTGGAGTAGATGCGCACCACTCCCATGAGCAGGTGACCAGACGTGCGCAAGCCAATTCTCATCTAACAGTTACAGTAAGACAGACACACGTGAATGCCGAAAGAATCGCAATGAATCAAGTAATCTTAAACAAAGCCGTGAATCCACATTTGAGATGTACCTTTGTAGAAAGGATGTCCCTGATAGTGCTCTCCAGGTTGCAGTCAAAGACGTGGGCCTTGGTGACTTTCCTGTCCCAGTGCGCTGCCAGCCAGATTTTGGCTAACGAGTCTCGCTTGGAGGAAAACAGTTGCGTGTAGAACATCATCCTGACCCCTAGAGTGGGTGGAGTTACCCTGGTCACCAGGTTGAGCAGGTTCAGGTTACACCAAGAGGGCAAAGACAGCTAGCGTAGGTATATGATATTAACCCAATCATATACAAAAGTATTGAATTCATTAATTGGCTAGTTAGCCGCACCTCACTAGGGACGCACGAGCTGTTATCAAGATTAGTTTTGTTGTTTTATATCATTATTAATTGTCAGAACTTCAAACTATTTCATCTTGTCAAAATGGACAATCCAGCCGTTTCCATGTTGTGTATATACAACCTCTTACCTGACTTATTTCCCAGTTATTAAGTTATTGAACCTGAAGTAAGTTAGCTTTTGAAAATACCGCCTTTTACTGACACTGACAGCTCTCGAGCGCAACGTCATAAGAAACAACCGCGCAAGCACACGCGCGTGACACTCTGTTGTGTCCATTGTTTTTTTTTCGTAAAGGTTTTTGATACTACAATTTTGTGATGAGTTGTAGAATTTGTTAGTGATGTAAATTAACTTGTTCTGTGCTATATGAAGCCCCACAATGTTAAAGCTAACATTAGGAACACATCGTACGTATAGCGCTAACATCAGCGCTGGCTACTTCAGTGTAGCAGACAGTAGTCAGCGCCTCTGACTAGTGTCTGCTTCTAGAGAGTGGCCGGTGGTCGTGGCTTCATTACCATTCCTTCAAGGATGAAGGTTGACCTGGTCAACCAGAACATGTGGGCGTGTCTTATTTACCTGGATTCAGGAGATGCTTTATGGACCAGCTCCAGAGTGCAAGATCGTTTACCTTGTATCTCTGAAAAAACCACGCGTTGAACATTTACCACTCACAGAGTCATACTTAGCCCGAAACAACCATACCACAGCAGATCAAAATGTCGTTTCATCATAATTTAATTAGTTAGTAAGTTAGTGAGGGGGAGACATTTATTTCACCAAATATATAGGCACAATTTAGTCTCTGTTATTTTCCGCCACACTGCCATCGGCCATCTGTGATAGTTAAACTGTACACCATCTAGAAATATATATATATATATATTGATATTAATGCAGCATTTACAACGACCGCAGTCATGGAGGACACTTGTGTCATGTGTAGAATTCATGTTCTCCACTTATAACACGAGGGGGCAGTATTATCCTGTTTGGCTTTAGGCCTGCCCAATTTGCTTGCCCTTCGTTTTAACCTTTGCTTTCTTTTGACAGAATGTGTAATTGTGATATATCTTGTTGAACGTTTTTTTTTTTTCTATCTATCTATCTGTATGTATGTGTGTGTGTGTGTGTGTGTGTGTGTGTGTGTGTGTGTGTGTGTGTGTGTGTGTGTGTGTGTGTGTGTGTGTGTGTGTGTGTGTGTGTGTGTGTGTATAAATGCCCAAATCAGTTCATGTCTGTGTGTCTGGTGAAAGGGATGCAATAGGATGGTTAGACTTCTGAGCAACCTCAGTTACAGCTGGACACAAACTTGATTTTAATTAGATTTTAAATTAACTTAACTTTGATAAAAACAAAACAGGACACAATGTCAAGAGCTCCTTATCTTTATTCAGCTCATTGTCACAAATTGTTTTATTGATGAGCATGGACTCCACTTATTCAATTGACATTTCCATTGTATAAAACCACGGTGGTGTTTAACTGTCCCCATGTCTTCGTTATTATTTGGGATGAAGCATCATGTTCACTATGAAACTGGAACATAAGATTTAAACTAATATAATAAAGCTTTGTTGACACACACATTTACTTCCTTTCGGTTAGACAAAGACATTCTGTAACAACACTAACATTACAATATACTACGGTAACCTGTTGCACTGATGTTGAGGCAATATTTTTTCTGTTCACAATTTATTGGTTTCACTTTCCGTGATCTTTTTTTCTTGCAACAGTAAAGGATGCTGTATAATCTATAGGATAATTCTAAAGATTCAACCAGATTTATCACATTGTTGCGCAACCTACATTTTCTCTTTTCTTTTAATAATCAGCCCTGCTGTGCTGATGCATCTCATCTCTATGAGATCATCATCCAACTAATACGCTTATACCTGAAAGACTACAACCATGGAATGTGTAAAGGTCCGAAAGGTACCAAGGTCCAAAAACAAGGCGGTGGTCCCCAGGAATACAGTAGTTTTGCATCGTCAAGGTGTTAACGTATCACAACGTGTACATAACACACGACATCACAGTTCTCTCGGCTGTCCGGGCCCACGGAGCCGTGATCTGTAAATCTTGCGCTGAGGGTTTCGCGATCCTCCCAACAGAGAAGGAGGCTGTGACGCACCTTACAGGAAGTCCGCCTGCAGCCGAGCCGGGAGCCGGCACACGGCCACCTCACTGGGAGCGGCGCTGGTCAGCACGCTGGCGGTCGGCTGGGCCGCGGCCCGGGGGCACTGAGCTCCGTCCTCAGAGTAGTCCAGACACGCGCCGTAGCTCTCCGGCTGGCCGTTGGAGAAGCGCGTGGAGACGCTGGCGTCCTTGTGGTCCTTGCACTGCAAGGGGGACCCGAAGCTCTGCCGCTGGTCCGGCTGCGGACTCCCTCGGCAGATCCTCTGCCGGATGGAGGACGTGTTGCTGTAGAGACATTTGCGAAAATTGGGTTTGCACAGGAGGTAGACCACGGGGTTGTAGACGGTGGAGATCTTAGCCAGTATGGCCGCCGTGGCGAAGGCCACGGGGGAGATGGAATCGGCGTCACCGAACGCGGCCAGCATGGACACCACGGCGTAGGGGGTCCAGGCCCCCAGGAAGCCGATACAGACCGCCACGGACAGCTGCAGAGAGGAGCGAGCGCACACACACACACACACACACACACACACACACACACACACACACACACACATACAGGAGAGTAGTTAGTACACAAACACACACACACACACACACACACACACACACACACACACACACACACAGGGGAGAAGGTAGTACACACACACACACACACACACACACACACACACACACACACAGGAGAGTAGTTAACACACACACACACACACACACACACACACACACACACACACACACACACACACATAAACACACACACACACACACAGATAAATACACACACACACACACACACACACACACACACACACACACACACACACACACACACACACACACACACACACACACAGATAAATACATCCATATCCAACTAATAAAAAAGATCAGATGTCGTCAGTGTGACTGAAAAGCTATAAAACCCCAAACAAAGGCGCCCTTATTGTGGAGACACATGACGGGTCGTGACCTTGACGATGAGCGTGTGCGCGTTGGCGGCCCGTGACTGCGGCGGCGACACGTGCTGCTGCACGGCCTGCTGTGACCCGCGCACCGTCAGCAGGATGAAGGCGTAGGAGAGGAAGATGACCACGCAGGGCACGACGTAGCAGAACAGGAACAGGCACACGATGTAAGACAGCGCGGAGAGGCTGTGGTTCGACGCGCGCCAGTCGATGCAGCAGGCCGTGCCGTAGGGCTCGACCGCGTAGCTGCCCCACTGCGCCAGCGGCCCCGCCGCGAACACAGACGCGTAGGACCAGACGCCCCCCACCATGAAGCAGGCGTGGCAGGAGGAAAACTTATTGCCTGATGCGATGGGGAGGGGGGAGGGGGGGGGGAGAGGTGTGTTGTGAGTTACATTTTGGAATCAAATCGGTTGATTTGGTTTTAAACGGTAACGGTAACGGAACAAAACCTTTGACCATCAGCCCCCGCCATCTCACCGTGGTTAGGAAAGCAGACTTTCAGACAGCAGACCAGGGACAGGGCAGCGAGGGTGGTGAGGCTGCACAGACCAAACAGCACTCCACAGAGAGCGTACGCCTGACAGGTGACTTCCCCAAACAGCCACCTGCAGAGAGAGACACAGGGAGTGAGATCGATGTTGTTCGTTGTTCTTGTGACCTAATCTCTGCAATACCGTTTGGTTGTAGGATGTATAGAAGAAAACCATTTATCCTACCTATGGGAGAAAGCAGATGGTATGGCCAAAGGGAATAAGGAGAGGGTCATCCCAAGGTCACTGATTGATAGATTGACGATAAAAAACTCAGCCGGCTTAAGGGATAGCCTTTTACGATAGGCGACGAGTAGAAGAACGCCGTTGCCCACGAGAGACAACGCACCTGTGGGGGTAGGAGAGAGAGAGAGGGAAACGTGGGCTGACGCGGAGAGATAACAAGGCAATACTTTTTATGGAGGGGTGATTTTAGGTGCTTTTAAGCCAATGATGCCAGAGATCGGGGAACTTACAGAACACCATATAGAGGGAGCCCATGATGACATCGTGTTCTCTAGAAATGGTGGAGGCGAACCCGTCAGATGCGTCTGAGACATTTCCCATCTGGAGAGAGAGGAGGCGAGGCGGTGTTGTGAGCAGACGCTACACGCACAAGTTAACTGGTACTTAGTATTGTATAGAATCAAATATCCAAGTCTTCACAATAGATTTACAACATTGATTAATCGTATTATTCGTAATTATTGATGATTTATGAATGTATTACGCTATTGTTAATCGTAATTAGGCCTATTCGTTTTTAATGAGAGGCAAATAAAAAAGACGGCATAAGCCTTATATATTTAAATGAAAATCTTAATCTCCCAATTAATCCTAAATATTATTTTTTACAAACCAGGTAATGCGATAATATTGAGATTGTGAATCAATGATCAGCAAAAAACTGCCTTGTATTTCCATGTATGCGTCGTGCGTGTGCGTGTGCGCGCGCGCGCGTGTGTGTGTGATTGTGTGATAGGTGTTGGAGCTGAGCGGCGACACTGAACAATTATGTTGAACATTAACAGAATAACCATTATTAAAAGACAAGAGGTTTCCTGTGGAGTGCTAAAAGAATATACAAAGTATAGTATAAGTAAATAAGGCATGATTAATAGGAAGACAGGCTTGGCGGAACTGTGGAGCTCTCAGGGTTTTCAACAGATGTTGTCCAGTAATATCTTCCACAGTAATATCCATGACTCTGATTATGTCACAGTCTGAAGATTATCAGAGGGGGGAAGAGAGGGTAGCTGGGCGGGGGGGGGGGGCACATTTTAAGTTCCGTATAGGACTTAAACCCTGATTGCATCTGTGCCAAGCATGCAAACACACTTACACACGCATGCACACACTCACACGTACTCACACACACACACACACACACACACACACACACACACACACACACACACACACACACACACACACACACACACACACACACACACACACACACACACATACACGACACTGACACTTTTGTATAGTATTGACAATCTCCTTGAAAGGAGTGTTATGCATTTGAATATTTTACAGAGATGCAACGGTCTGGTATGGAATAAATAGGTCTTAAAATACCACATGGGCTGAGACATTTCTAGAAACAAGATGAATCAGGACTTGGCAAAGACTAGTCTTTGGCTCATAAGATATAAGATAAGATCTAAATGTCTTCAAACCCACCTGTTCATTTATAGAGAGGGAATCAGAAGATATGCAACCTATTACAAAAAACGCCATAGGAGTTAAGACACATTGAAGCCATTGTTCTGGACTAAAAGAAGAATAACCGTAACTAAAGCTGAATATCAAAGATTACATCAAATCATGTCATCTCTCTAGTTTTTTTTTAAACAATAATCTATCTTTCTATCCGGGATATGCGGTGAACCATAATATACAAAGTAATACATTTGACATCTTGTCTGTCCAGAGGGAAATCTCAGTAACCACCCAGGTAAACACTGAGGTAACACTGAAGTATTAAGGTCACATTTAAATCACTGGGCTGGACACAACGGACGCCAACAATGAAGTCATGTTCCCTGCTATACTGGCAAGAGCGACATCCCATAGTGACATGTTCACCATGGCCCGGGCATCTGAGCTCCCTGCATCACTTCAAATGTCAGTGTCCTCATCGATCAGCTTCAAGTGCTCCCACAGACACCCTTGGTATGCCACCGTGACATTTCAGCCCCGGGCTGGCTTTTGTTCCAGGCCATGCTTGTAATTGACAGGATGAAATACGGCGGTATTGGGACAAGATACTTTCAACCACTGAAACTTGATTCAGGGATAAATGTTTCCATCATTGCTGGTAGGGTTTTATTTGTTGTTTGTTATTTATTCCACTGTCACCAGTCCTAATAATTCTTTGGCATTAAACGGTTGAATGCAAAAGGAAAACCAGGGCTTGGTCGTGGTTCTTCTGCTGCCGTGGGTCGTCATATCGTGAGGTGGGGGGGGGGCGACCGTCGTCAGCTGCTGCTCTGCGATAGAGTGACCAACACATCCCCCTGACCGGGCACCGCGCTCTTCTCTTCCTCCGGGATTAACCACAGGCGCTCAAAAGACAAGGGCAAGCGTACCAGACCTTAGCGCCGAAGAGAAAAAAATAACTTCGGGCAACCAACCTATGATTTATGGCAGGCGTCCAGTCTGCACTAGCCGCAAGGACGCCTCTCTTTCCCACAACAGCTTCAGCACGTCTGCTGCTGCTGCTGCTCTCGCGACGCTGGCTGTTCATTCCGCAACAACATAAAACGGATCAGCACAAAAAAACGAAATTGCCTGCAGGCGATGTTGCTGTCGTGCTGGAGCGCTCCAGTGTGGTGACATCCAGTGTGTTGGCCTGTCAAATGTCTAAGAGTCGCTTTTAAAGAGGTGTCAGCCGAGGAAATGTGATTCAATTGACAGTAGAGCTGTCCCCTGTAATCGATAGGTGCCAGGAGTGGGCCTGATAACTGTCGAATGTACATCAAGTCAAGAGGGAATTTGGAATGTAGGAATATCCTTACATACTTTTCGCTGAATTCAAGTTTCAGAGTAAAAGCTGAAGCTTTATTTATGTATTTATTTTGCAATCTGATCATTTATTATGTAAGAAGATCACAGGCTTTGTATTTTCTTCTTGCTCAATTCCTGGGGGCACTGGGCAGCATTCATCATGGTGATGCATGGGTTAGTATTTTGTGTGCATTCGCAGGAGAGTATTGCACATGCTCATAATTTTCATGTTCATTGTCTTTTAACCTTATTTAATTTAACATAGTGGAAATGACTCAAATGAGTCATTTATAGGAGGCTTTGTTGTTCTCACACTCATAGACCTCATATCCCTCATATACTCAATCTGATACCAACACATTATTATTATTGAATAGAAATACCAAAGCAATACAGCTTGTACTGCACACTACATTATGCACATTGAGTAATAACTCACACTACATTGTGATAGCTCCACTATATATATCTTGAATCAGAGGTCAATGAAAAGAAAACATTAAAGGAGAATATTCTTTCTTTCTTGAAATTCAAGAAGAGTATGAAGAAAACCAACAAGGTGGTCCTGAATATATTCCCCTATATGAATACATACAGTGTGCATCACTGTATGAATACAGAGAGGAGCACACAGTCATGCTGTTGAACCTTGAGCCTGGGGGGTCGTCTGTCTCAAAGCCAACTCCTCCATGCCCCTGGGAAGGACGGCCGCCTGCAACAGCACAAGGAAAGAGAATCATTTGCCACCGCAGCTTTCATGTCATCATCACTTCACCTCATCCACAGCCACCCCCCTCCCCCCCTCCCCTCCCTCCCTCCCTCCTCTCCCTCCCTCCCGTGCCACAGACCTGTTACATAACCCTGGTGCTATTCGCCTTCGGTTCAGCACATTTATGCACCAAGGGTGAAACTATTTGATTTGGTCTATGATGAAACATTGTTTGACAAATGGACAGGATGGACAAACGCACAGACACGCAGACATCAATCATTTCATCAGGCCAAAATAATTGATTTGACGTGCTTATAACAGGCCGGCACAAGCCACAGCAACTGTTCTTTTTAAAAAGAAATTCTCAGAGCATTTCAACAAATGTGACTTGTGAATATAAATATGATATTTTTTTTTTTTAGTATCACGAAATCATATGTATCATTATACTTCTGTTCAGCCTCTGGGTGCAAACTGCGTAATAAAGTAACAACTGCAATGACTAGCTAATCGAACAGAGAGGAAGACCTTGACCTGACCTGACTCAAAACAAAGCAGATGCTGGCGTCAACATGGCCGCTACGGCTGTCAACGCCACCTCAAGCAGCCTCGCGATGACAGCGTTTCGATTACACTACCCCTTTAATTGTATTGTATACATTGACCACACCTCATGGCAATATGAATTAATATAAACTGTATTGGCAACAGCAGAAGGTATCAACAGATACATTCTAGACCAGTGAGACACTCACACGGACCATTCCAAAAACACAAGTTAACACATCAAAGGTATCTGACCCCACTGCGTCTCAGCCTGGGTGGCGTTAGGCCTGAGCGTCAGTATCATCGTAATAAATAAACAAATGACACTAAAATACAATAGCCTTAATCTATTCATCTGTCGTTGCTATCATGCATTAAAGCCCTCGGAAATAGTTCAATATCATTGATAAAAGACGCGTGCATTCTTTGGGTCCTCGGTGTGTAATTCAAGCAGATCTACCGCACATACTATTTGACACAAACACATCTTGTGTGAGTGAGAGAGTATGATGAGAGAGAGAGAGAAATAGAGAGAGAGAGAGAGAGAGAGAAAGAGAGAGAGAGAGAGAGAAAGAGAGAGACAGAGACAGAGACAGAGAGAGAGAGTAAAATAGGAGTCAACATACTGACAAGCTTTGAGTGTTGAGAGTGCTGAGAGAGAGAAAGAGAGGGTGAGAGAGCAAGAGAGAGAGAGCAAGAGAGAAAGAGAGTAAGACAGAGAGAAAGAGAGAGAGAGAGAGAGAGAGAGAAGGAGAGTGCACAGGTTACATTCTTGCCATTGCACTAAACAGCATGAACTGTATTCGAAAAAATTGTGTGTGTGTGTGTGTGTGTGTGTGTGTGTGGGGGGGGGGGGGGGTGTGGGGGTGTGTATGTGTGTGGTTGTGTTTGTATAAGAATATTTTATATTCCAATCAACTTATGTGAACATAAATATATTCAACTGTTTTTCTCT
>NC_140285.1:14642704-14655204 GCF_964030765.1 Micromesistius poutassou
AGAGAGGAAGAGCGGTGGGGAACAGTAAACAGACGTCCAGTAGGAAACAACGATAAATTACAATTACAAAAGAAAACAATTGACATTTGGAACATTAGTGATCACAAAAACACGTTTTAATATTTTAAACAAATTTTTACAATTTAATATTGTGCATGGATTCCGTCATCATCTAAGAGAAGACTGGCAACGCTAAGAGCGTTCACATTATGGGTGTGGAGGAGGGATTTTATTGTTTTATTTAATGTTGATTAAACACTAAGGTAAAATACAATGGTGGTATTCTGTGATGTTTTAATAAAAAAGACCATACTCATATGGTCTTCTCAGTGATCTCCAACAATAATTGATATTCTCAATGGAGAGTGAAAAGATTTTTCCTGAATTGTTGTCGGCATATTCACAAGGAAACATACCGTCCGGGCCATGCAGATGTGGAACACTCCACATTGATTTCTGCCAGTGCTGGTAATCCCTTATGGAAGTTGCATCCCAGTCTGTGAATGTGCAGCGAATAACGATCCAGCTGCAGAAGGAGAGCAGGCTGCCCATTGCCCATCACACACAGCCCACAGCAACTCATATCAGCTATGGCAGGCTTGCTTATGGATTTCTGTAATGGTTCCAGAGACTCTTTAAATGAAGTGGTCTTTAGTAAGTGGCAAAAGTCAATAAGCTATGATTTATTGCAAAGTCCTGAAGGGTGACGTGTATCTGTGCAGTCTTAACGCTATTAAAGGAAGTTGCGTTAACAAGTTCTTAATGTGACTGCGTGGGATGTGTTTCCATACAGGATGTTGTGTGGAAATAATCCATCCATCATTCTTGAATTTCCTGGTCATAGTCCAGACTTGAAGAAGTGTTTTTATATGTAATCCTCTTCTTTCGGTGGTCATCATGGCTCAAGGTAAATGTCACTTCATGGATGAAGGGATGTTGTTACGTTATGTTCTGAGAATATTCTGTCCCATTCCACTTGAAAATGGTGAATCATTGTAGGAACACTGAGCTTTGATGTGACACAAAAAATCTATGCTTACTTATAATGTACATGGTCGGGTTGATAACATCTAGCGCATCAGTATCATGCTGACATTGAAATGTCCTTTTCATTCCATATAGAAACAGCAGAGCCTTTTGCTTTTGATCATATTTTTAAACGAATGCATCCCCTGATTGTTGTGTGTCGTTGATGCCCTCTATCTATGTTCCCATCTTGTTCTTGGGTACACTTCCTTCGGTCTGGACGCATTCATCCAAGTACCAATTTCAATCCATGAATTTAATTATCTTTCTCACAAACCAAATCAGACACACTCCAGTCCACAGTCCACCCTGCTCTTAAGAGACCCTCAAGATGGATAAGTAGTAGTCTGGCTCAACTGCATGAGGGGAGGAGAGGAATACAAATAGAGGGATTAAACGTTAATAAAATAATTAAAGTAGCTGGTAAAGTAAAGGGTAGTGAAACAGTTAGAATAAGAGCAATCGAAGTGGGGTATGTTAATTCACTTAGAAAGTGTTGCATCTTCATAATAAGTTATAACCAATCCATGTTGATTTGTTTGTAAGCTTTTTACTTAACAGAATGGGTTACTTTCCCAGCCCTCATGCCAGCTAGTGATGGCTCGTTCGCGAACTAATCAGTTCGAATGAACGACTCTTCAACATGAATTCGCCGAGACTCGACTCCCAGCTCCACCCACTAGTTGCTGACTCGTGAGACGCCGTTCGTTCACTGACTGTGTTTAGCGGTGAAGACTCGAGGACTGAGAAGTCACGAGAGCCAGCCGGACAACGACATCCCGATTCCGAACATGAAGCGCTCCTCAGCTAAAAGGAACTTAGTTAATGTTGTGTTGATTGATGACCGTTTGCACCGTTGCACGATCATGATTCGTTTGAGAATGAGAACGAGGGAGGAGCTGAGTCTGACCGACTCGGCTGAGAACAAACGAACGAACGAACGACTCTTCTAGGCGAACTGACCGACGAGAACTGATTCATTCAAACGAATCATGAAATCCACCAATAATGCCAGCTTCCTCCGGGGCTCTGGCCGGAGACAACCCCGGGCAACGGGCAGAGTTCAGCGGGCAGCGGGGCTCCGGCGGACAATCCTGGGCAACAATCCTTTTCTCCTCCATGTCGCGGTTCCCAATTCCTTCTCAACCATGGCCGAGATAACCCGCACTACGAATCTTGTTGTGGAAATACCAGAGACCTCAGAGAACCCAACGCAGTCTAGTCTTTTCACCAAATGGGAGCTTTATGCAAGCTTGCGTTATTGTGTTGCGTGTTATGCGCCATAACACCAACAGCAGAATGGTTATCCAAATAACAAAGAACACTTGCGTTACAGTGTGTGTATTCACACACACACATGTGGCGCTCGCATGGTCCTAGCTCATTGTCTCATTGGCGGGCCAAATTCTCTGGGCGGGCCAAGCAGAAAAAGGGGAGGTAACCTGGCTCCATATGACGACATATGGTGCCAGATCCCAAATCTGCACGTTTGAGTGTTCATTTTTTCAAAGGCGGAGCAAGATACCTACTGCTCATTTTACACCTAACTAAATTTTTAGCTACTGGGGGACAGGCTAGGGGAACTCGTATTAAAACCTCATAAAGTGAAGATTTCATGCCATGGGACCTTTAAGATGCCACAGAAAGCCAATGTCAAATGACTCTGATGACTCTGATGCAGAGGCACAGCATGTGAACAGGTAAAGCAGGCAACTGCTTGGGGCCCCGGGCTGCCAGGGGGCCCCCAAGAAAAAAAAAAAAAAAATGTTTTTTTTCTTTTTTCTTTTTTTCTTGGGGGCCCCCTGGTGAGCCCCTAAGAAGTATCATCCCTACAGCATTTACCACTTGTTTGACGAAGATGATCTTCCAGACTTTGACAAACGGTTCAAGACTTTGCTTTAGTCGAGCCAATCGCTACATTTATGTGCTAAAAAAAATGTGCACCATTGTTTCACCTGAACACGTCTGCAGTGGCAGATGAGATTTTGACAGTATAAGCTGATATTGAGCTGAAGTCCAGGGCTCATGGACAATTTGGGAACTTACTCACAAAGGAAAAGTATCCAACCATGAGGAAATGTGCTACCTCCTTGACTGCATTATTGGCTCTACTTAGTTATGCCAGTCAGCCTTTTCCCACATGATAATTAGTAAGTCCAAATACCGCTCCACCATCACTGATGGGCATTTGGAAGCCTGCTTGAGAATAGCTTCCAGCAGCTACTCTCCGGACTATGAAACCCTGGCTGACTCCATTCAGTGCAAGTCATCAGAGTATGTACTCAGTATATATAAATACATATATGTTTAACATTATTTAATGTAGGTAGATCATTTTGACCTGGTCATTTTGAAAGTAGCTTGAAGGCCGAAAAAGTGTGGGCACCCCTGAGCTAGGGCAAGCATTTGCCCTAGCAAAGGCCAGTGAACAGCATTTGTAGTTTGTTTGCTGTTATATTAATGTTCAGAATATCATATGCAGCACCTTTAAGGGTTTTGATGAGCACTGGTATTGTAAAGTGGGTTTAATTACCTAAGAAAACTATTCAAAATTACACAATTGCTGTAATTAATTTGAGATAATTAATACCAAGTCACTTCACACCTCAGTTATGTGTGCATTTTAGACTCTGTTTATATAATTTTTTTGTTGTATTGTTCTATATTTGTATTAATATAGTGCTAACAAATTAATGTGAATGCTGACTCTTTTTCAGTGGAGTGCAATATTCAATGTATTTTGATATTGTAGATTTTTTGAGTACATAGCATTTGCACTAGCCATGGCATTTGCAAAATAAATGCTTTATGCATGGATGAACACTTGCCTTAATACTGGTTTGGTCAGATTATTTATAACATAATGGTGAGGAACGTTGGTTGGAATTTTTGCCTAGGGCCCCAACAGACTCTCAAATCGCCACTGTTCTGATGAGATGTCTTTGAGATACAGTGTTCTGAAAGTGGTACCATGTGATGCGTCCCTTATGCTTTCTATTAATAACATTATATTTGTTTTTTGGATGCTTTCAATGTTTTTCCCCTGATCTCATGTGCCTTGTTTTTAGTTATTATTTACCACATGCCATGGATGCCAAAACATGTGCATACGATTTGTGAGCTCAAAAATCTTGCAATCTTAATGCTTGTTCGTCTGATAGTGACATTAGGAAGTAGGAGATGAGGGCAGCTATCAACGTACAGCAATACATCCTAGCCGCAAGAACAGATGGACGACAGAAAGAGAGGAAGAGGAGGGCAGGTGAAGGAGAAGGAGAGGACGTGACCAATAGACAGATGGTTGCTGGATTGGTCTCTCTGTCCATCCTTCATTACGCCCCTCTGCCCTCTGTGGAGATGCCAATTGTTAGCGTCCTTTGGCAAGCGAGCCTTTGTCACATAAAAAGGAGTCACTTATTGTCTATCGTCCTTTGCATGTCAATTGGCTCAGCTCAGACATACCCAGCCATGAGTCCACGTCAGTCCGGAGTGACAACTCAAGTGCTTCTCTATTGCCATCTGGTGGTCTTAATTCGACATAACGATGCTTCAGGATAGAATAAAAGCTCCTAGGATTCTTAGATAATGAGCGTTTAACAACGCTGGATTCTGATATTTGTATTTATTTAGAAACCACTAGGATTATTAGATTTCGAGTATTACGATTATTTTTTGATTCTATTTTTGTTTATTCTGTTTTCAACAAAATGACAGATACAAGTAGACACGGCAGGCCCTATACAATAATTGATACAGTATAAAAAAAACATGTTGATTAGCCCCCTCTATTGGACACCTCTATTGTAGACAAATACTACACACTTTAAAAATATAAAATACATACATGTAAACAATTTGTCTCACAAAACCCAGTCAAACAATATTCAATATTCCCCAAAATGGCATAGTCTGGTAATTCTCCAAGCCACCAAGGCTCCTGAAAGGAGGCACACCATAGCAGCATCTTAGACAAATGGTAGTGTTGTGGAAATTAAACAACAAACACAGTTTACAGCATTATAACATTGTACATATCATGTTGATATTAATAATCAAGAACTAAGAAAAAACAAACCGTTGTGTGTCTCAGTGCTGGTTCTTCACCCGTATGTACAGTACAGAGCATCAAATCAAACGTCTATCATCATGCTGCAACCCTTCCTGTTACTTCTCTATTGGAACTGCGAGTGTGTGGCTGGCGAAACTCCCCCCGTCTACATCAAGGTGAAGGTGTCTCCTCTGGTCTCCGTCTGCGCCGTGGCCTCCGCCCTCGCGCTGCAGTTCCTCACCTCCCCTCGGAGGTCGGTCAGCTGCTGGGCGTGGCTGAAGAGGGTGCCGTTGAGCTGGGTGAACAGCCCCTCCGCCTGGCTCTCCAGCTCCTCCCGGATCCTCTCCAGGTCCTCCGCCACGTGGTTCAGCCCCTTGCACTGGTCCTCCACGCTGGCCATGCGGCCCTCCACCTCCGTCACCTCCTTCCGCACCCCCAGGGCGGTGCTGCGGCAGCCCTGCAGCTCCCCCGACAGCCTCCTCTTCATCTCCGTCAGCTCGCCCTTCAGCCGGGCCAGCCGGCGCTCCCCGGACCCCAGCATGGCGGCCTGCCGCCCCACCAGCTGCACCATGCCCTTCATCTGCCCCGCCAGCCGCTCCTCCCTCTGGTGCCAGGTGCTGTTGGCGCGCTCCACCTGGTGCTCCACCGCGCCCACCGCGCCCCGCAGGACGCTCAGCGTGCGGTTCACCGAGCGGACGTTGAACTTGAGGAAGGTCAGCTCGCCCTGGACGGAGGAGCCCCCCGCCGCCGCCGCCTCCTGCTGCTCCCTGAGGGCCAGCTGCCTCAGGAGGCCGTCCAGCGTGGCGTTGAGGCTGTCGAGGCGGTCCGCCTGCAGGTCCAGCACCCCCTTCACGCCCTCCTCCGGGTGCAGGTCTGCGGCGGCGGCGGTGGTGGCGGCGGCCGCGTCGCCTTGGATGCCGGAGGAGCCGGCGGACGAGGAGCAGGGGGAGGTGCAGCGAACCTCCAGGCTGCTCAGGTGCTTCTGGACGCGGTCCACGTCCGTCTCCAGCCGCCTGCGGAGGGACTCCAGCTCCGTCTCCAGCGTGGGCACGGCGTGGCCCTCCAGCAGGGCGGGGGCCGTGGCGTTGCCCAGCTCTTCCACGGCGATCAGCAGTCGGCCCTCCAGAGCCTTAAGCTGCCCCTCCATTTTGGCCTCCAGCCTCTGCTCCACGTCACCGCTGAGAGCGCCGCCGCCGCCGCCGCCGCCGCCGCCGCCGCCGCCGCCCCGCCCTGCCAGCTCCCCGGGCGTGGCCGTCCCGGTCAGATTGAGCTTGCTCTCCACATACCCCAGCCTCCCCTCCAGCATGCCCTCGATGTGGTCCCTGTGTCCGCCCAGCTCCACCCGCAGGTGGCCCTGGGACTGGTTGAGTCCTGCCACCGACGCCTCCAGCTGCTTCATCCTGTCCACCAGGCCGGGCATCCGGCCACAGCAGCTCTCGGCGGACTCCAGCCCGTGGACCTGAGTCTGCAGGTCGACCATCTCTCTCTTCAGACTGCCGGCGCTGTCCTCCAGGGTCTGCCGCATCCGCTCCTGCCGCTCCCCGTTCTCCCGCTGGCACTGACGCCGCACCTCGCCGGCCTTCTCCTCGCAGCGGCCCTCGGCCCCCGTCACGCGCCTCTCGAACCCGTCCAGGATCTCGGCCCGGGCCTCGCTCAGTCTGGCGTCCACCAGGGTTTCCGCAGCCTTCTGCCCGTCGCCCACGACGGCGCCGACGGAGCCCGGCCGGCCCCCGGACAGCGTCTTCAGGGCCCCGTCGTGACTCATCACGGTGGTCCTCAGCTCCAGGAGCTCTGCGGTCTTGGCCAGGAGCTCCGCCCGGAGCTCCTCGATCTTCCCGTTCACGTCGCCGGCGGGCGGGAAGACCAGCCGTCCGTCCAGGCCGTCCGGCCCGTCCAGCGCGGGGTCTCCGCCGGGGATGTCCCCGAACCCGACGGCCAGCGCCGGGGCCGCCATGGGGCTGGGGCCGGCGGAGAGCAGGGCGGAGAGCATCCTGTTGGCGTCCTCTCTGAGCGAGGCGCGCAGGCCGGCCTCCAGCCCGTCGACCGTCCCCCTCAGGGTCTCCAGGCCCTGGCTCAGCCGCCGGATGTCGTCCTCCATCTGGTCCAGGCGCTCCCCTGCCTCGCCGCTCAGGCCTTGGCCTGGGAGGACGGACGACACGGGGATCAGAAGGTTATTTGACATATTACGCGCGCGGCAGTCGCCGTTACTTTTTCGGCTACCCACATTTCTGATAGGATAAAAAGAATTCTTAAAATGTGAATTTTAGATTTTAGCTTAAAAGTTCCTTCCTTCCGTTCTTTGTAACATAATCGACCCTCCATCTCACCTTCGACCTCTAGGCCTTCATCGGTCGGGGCCGTTTCCACGGAAACATGTTGTTCCGGTGCGTGGCCGTGCTGGTCCTCCTCGCCGTGCCCGTGCCCGTGTCCCAGCCCGTGACCCAGCTCGGCTCCTGGCTGCGGCTCGTGCTCGTGCTCCGGCCCGTGCTCGGCTTGGTGCGGGCCCCGGTGGTCCGGCAGGGCCTCGGGTCCCGAGGGGAACGCTTCAAAGGAGGTCTCGGGGTAAGAGGGGGCCATCGGGGGGTCAAAGTGACGCATGGGGTAGCCGCCAGGAGGGGGCCCTTTCAGCTGACCCCATGGGTTGGCCTTCATGGGGGGGCCCTTGAACATGGGCCCCTTGAACATGGGCCCCTTGACCATCGGGCCCTTGACCATCGGGCCCTTGAACACGGGGCCTTTGTGCTGGGGGCCCTTGAACGGAGGTCCCCTAAACGTCTGGCCCTTGTTGGATGGGCCGGTGAAGGGCGGCATCATCCTCACGGGGTGGTGGTACGCCGCCTCCATGCAGCCGTAGCCCGAGAAGCCGGGGCAGCAGCGCCACTCCAGCTCCGTCAGCGTCTTATGAGCCACTTTGAAGAGGGGCTTGTACATCAGACGGTACCTGGTGGAGTCAAGACAGCACCGGTAAGAGACATCTCTAAGGGCCGTGCGTGTTTAGAGATGGAACACCTGCACAAGGCCCTCTAAGTTCACTCGTTGCTATTGTAAAACGTTCAGTCGGCAGCACTTACAGGAGAGCGGGACATTTCTTCCCCCAGGAACAGTTGTTGTACTCAGCCTTGACATACGGCGCCGCCCCCTCCTGCATGGTGAAGGAAACGGTCTTCTCAACCACATAGGCACAGTGGTTCCTAAGCAGAAGAATTAAGAGAGAACGTGAGGAACGTCACAGTGCTCCCAGTGACCGCAGCTGTAATAATAATAACTCCTTTCAGCTGCGATCAAGGATTGATGATTGAGAGGATTGAGAGCGAGAGAGAGAAGAGGAGAGCGGGAGGAAACGTACTTGTGTCTGCTGGTGGGCTTCCCAGGGTCATGATGTTGAGCGGGTCCAGCCTGGTAATGGTTATACTGGGGCGGACTGTAGAACTTGGCTCCAACCAGTGAAACAAAAAGCATCAGGGCAACAAGTGGAGGAAGGAGTCTCACGCGCTTCATGGTACAGCCACTTGTTGCAAGTAAAAACTTGGAAAATCAAAAGGTTCAAATAAACGACAAAAATGTTATTTTCCACTGCAGCCAAGTTTGCAAAAAATATAAACACAAACCCCAAAAAACGATAGAAAAAAGAAAACGGTTCAATCCTGAAAATAATGAAAAAACTAAATAACAGAAACAGAGTCCGTGCAGCACAACCTTGAGTCTCTGAGCAGCGTTCAGGAGTGCAGTTAAAACAGAGTGCCAACCTATAAATGTTGACCCTGAAGCAGGCTTGGGTGTGGCGGACTCTTCCGGGGGGACAACAGTCCACTGTGAGGTTTGGGGGGACGGCTAACGCCACTAAAAGGGTCTTAATGGCACAGCCCCTCCCCTCCTTAGCGTCAGAGTCGCACCAAGGTGAGACTAAAGTGGGACTCAGGGAGAGGGCAGAGCCCCCCTTCTCACCGGTACATTTCATTTTCTAACGTTATATAGAAATACATACGATACCGTCACTTGTTGGACAGCTCACTCGTCCGTGTAGCACAGAGGCTACTGTGGAGGAATGGTTTCTGTGACAACTTTTCCTCCCTGACATCATGGCAAAAGGAAAGGGACCTGAAATAGCCGGGTTCTGGAGGACGAGTCATTTTGAGCGCTGCTCATTTCTCCTGAGCGGTTAGAAGTCTGATGAAACTTTTAAGTTGTTAACTTATTAGTGCTCAGGGCTTAGGAAGGCGTTGCTCGGCACTTTCATTGTCACTAGAGTTAGTCTCACTACTGCAGCCGTAAGCAGCTTAATGGCCTCGTCTTGCTCTTCATATTTAATGTGGAGCTAAGCATTACATGTGTCTTTCCCTGGCCCGGTTACTGTTGAGTTTGAACTCCTGGGATCAGGGAAGTTTAAGCCAAAACAAGGTGACATGAGGCATATGATTTCTGCTTGAGTAAAATAAAAATAAGCTAATAATGTCATTATTAGCTTATTTCTGTGGTTTTCTTGTGGTGTTAATGATTTCAAGCTGCTCTGATATCCGTTGACACATCTTGGGGTCTTTGAATTCACACATACACACAGAATCAACCTTTCACTAAAACTAGCAGCAAACCACCAGGAGCTGGGACAAATAAACACAAATACCCTCTGTTAAAAAAACACATGCACTCAAACACACTCGTGTGAACACACACACACACACACACACATGCACACACACACACACACACACACACACACACACACACACACACACACACACACACACGCCTACGCGCACGCACACACACACACACACACACACACACACACACACACACGCCTACGGTCACGCTCACGCACACACACACACACACACACACGCACACACACACACACACACACACACACACACACACACACACACACACACAAGCAAACACACATGGGGCCTTGACTCACAAAGCCAACAGAACTACTCATACATAACAAAGTGGTGTTTCATAGAATTAACTGAAAATGAATTAATGTGGCCACATAAAACATGTATAAAGCCTCTGTCCATTCATTTACTTTTTGAGTTCTGCTCTGAAGTCATTTATTCTACAACCCTTTGTACCTTTAACTTTGTCATGCATTTTGTAACTCGTTTGCGTCTGTCATCCGGCACATTTTTGGGGTCAAAAATTGACCCCAAAAATGCACCACAAGAATTTGTGACAGAGCCTGTGGTGTGACTTTGTTCATAACACAAAACAGCTTTTTTGTGGTTCTCTTTAAGTGTTTTCCTTCTTCGCAAGCACAACTATTCATTCCAGAACTCATACATAATTTACTACCAAGTCCATGTTAGCCTGGTTTCTACCACCACAGGGACAACATTGTGTGCATTATTTCAGAAGGATCTGCTGATTGGCTGTTGTTAACAGCTCATTTCCTGCTTCCTGTTTGTACCAGGACCCACCTTGTTCACCTGCGTACTCCCTCATTCTATTGAAACTACCACAAAAGTGTATGTGTGTGGACAGTGTTCAGGTTAGGTGTGTGCGTGTATATGTATGTGTCTGGGAGGGGACTCGTTCATATTTTCCCAGCAGCATACTTGTATTATGTATTCCCCACAGCTTTAAAATGTCGAAGGTGTGTCAACAAAACTCTCCATTATATGATTGGAAACATTGCAGACCACATAGAAGCTGCGGCCGTCCATGGCCCTGCGCAACAATCGCGCCTTTATTCTGAAGGGGACCGGCCACCCCACCCAAAGTGTTCACGCATGACATCACAATGTCACAGCTGTTCAGCCTCCGCACACCTGCCAATCAGAGGCCTGCATCACACTTCGACCGTTCATGAAGACCACTCACCAGCCCCATTAGAGAAAGTAGAGGCTCCAACGCCACGGGGAAAAGAAAATAGTTTTAGAAAGAAAACGGATAAGTAAACAACGTGAAACCATGATTGTTGTCGTGTCTGTTCGGCATCAGATGTGATCGGACTAGCATGTGCACGTACACCCCTTCTCTAGGACCTGAGTGTGGCAGTCTGTACACCCAGGCCGTATAGGAAATGCTACATTATTTAACCATGTTTATTTCTAACGCCTTGGCTCCGCATTCTGAGTCTTCGTGCTAATGTTTTGACGACTTCTCTTTACTCTGATGTCGGATTCTAAACCAGAGCCTCTCTGGCATTGACAATGATTTTCTCACACGCCATGCTGTGTTTTGACTAGTTTAAAGCAGTGAAAGCATACCATTGTAGGCATTCCTTGAAGGTCAACACATTTGTAGAATTTCACTCAAGCCCTTAAACTTCACCTCTCCTGAGAGCCAGGGTGGAGGAGCCTCCAGTGTAGCATTAGCCTACTCTGAACCGGTCCGACCGCGTTCTGGAGAGAGAAAGGTCAAGGTCAAACGAAAAACTCAACGTTACAAAAGTTGTGTTAGAGTGTAAACTTTAATACTGTATAGGCCTATTAGGATGAATGAATGAGGAAGAATGGGGGACTTAATTCTTCTGGTGTGTTCTTCAGCTCTGCGCTTCACAGGCCTGCATCCATTTGTGTATTTTGAACTCCAAGTGAAGAAACAAACAAGACTAATTGGTCTCGGCGCTTCACTAACCCGATCTCCTTTTCCTTTTGCTGAATTAAAGTCATGTAAAGAGGATTTGATAAGCACCTGTGATTTTCATGAAACACTCTGGTATGTGTTGGCAGAACTGTTTTGGTAGGTTGGCTTAGGGCCATCTTGGCTAATTATAATCTGGAGAAAATAGTAATTTGGCAAAACAAATGTTTGACAAAACAAATGTTACGGGCAAACCTCATCTGTTGGCCAAACAAAAGTGCTGAGTCTGTCTGGCACACTTCACATTTGCTGAGCAGGTTTGGGTTGTTTGTGCTAGTGGTTCAGTGTACACATTGGAGGACTTAGAAGTATTTGAGGAGGAGGAGGTTTTACTGAATCATGCTGACAGCCCTCAATATATTATTGTAATTCAAAATGTGTTAATAAACATTTCAAAATTCCGACCATTTTAATGAAATGCTGGTGAGACTGCCACCTTGTGGTCGTTTGTCATGTTATGGTCCACATCAAAGCGTTATCTGAAGGAAGGCGCTTGGCCTGTTTTGATAGAAGGAGATTCTGTGAAATAACTGCATACTACAATCTTGCATATGCAAGATGCTGTTGAGTACATGTTCATCATAAATATATAAAGCACACTCGTACACACGTATGACGGGCGCACGTGAGTGTGTGTGTGTGTGTGTGTGTGTGTGTGTGTGTGTGTGTGTGTGTGTGTGTGTGTGTGTGTGTGTGTGTGTGTGTGTGAGGGGGGGGGGGGGGGGGGGGTGTACGTTGACACATATCCAGCTGCTCAGGGCTCATCTGGTTTATTAATCTTTAAGGCACTCTTCTCTCCTGTGAAAAACATTAATTTACGGAGACATGTTCATCTGTT
>NC_140285.1:14660204-14672704 GCF_964030765.1 Micromesistius poutassou
GGCGATTGTTAGTACTTGCACAGTGCAAGTACTAACAATCGCCAGGCGAACCCATTGCAAGTTGCACTTGGTTCTATGAACATCTTTACTGTACCGACAGCGATATATTGTTTCACTTCTTATGACAAATGTACTTATTGTAAGTCGCTTTGGATAAAAGCGTTTGCTAAATGCCCTAAATGTAAATGTAAATGTAGAAGTTCAAAGTATTGACTGTATTTTTAGTTCAAGATGTCCATAGTGAATGATCCGTTTGCCTTTGTCCATCTGTGTCAATCTAAGTTTGTTTGTGTGTCTTTGTTTTTCAGTGACCGTTTATCCAATGCTTTGTGTTTACTCTAGTGAGTCCACATCTGTATTTGTTTATGTTTCCCCCGTGTTACTTTGCTGCTAAGACCATAACACATTCCAATACAAACACATGCTTGGCACCTAGCAAAGGTCAGAAGCTACAGTGGTTTCCGCTGTGTACAAATCCTCACAGCTGAAGGCTCACTTATTTATTTCATACCACATGTGCACTGCTTCCCCGCTCTTTCTTGCATCTCATTGGGGCCGCATGCATGTCTGTGTGTCCATCTCTTTCCAGTCTAATTCCAGTGACAACTACGGGATCTACCACACCAGCCCCACTCAGCCCAACCTCATCAGGCCTGTTGTACTGTGGTCCCAGCAAGACGTCTGCCGCTGGCTGAAGAAACACTGTCCCCACAACTACCTGACCTACGTGGAGGTCTTCTCGCAACATGCCATCACAGGTCAGCACAACCTCCAATGTTTCCCCCCGTTGAATGGTTTTACTTTGGTGGTGAAGGCTTCGAGTAGCTCTGCCATACTGATATAAGGTTGCATATGCATGAGGAGAGTCTCCAGGAGGGGTTCAGCTGGGAGAAGCACCTTAGCAGTAGCAGCTCGACCGGAATAGAGGGGATCAAAGACATGTGCCGCTCTTTTCTCTGGGTTTTGATTTTTGATTGTGAAGCGCTGTGCTCTCATTGGCCGCCCACAGCAGTAGTCCCGGCCCGCGGGACACCGCGCCGGTGGATGAAGGATGTAATTTAACCATCAAAGAAGCGGCTGTGATTACCGCAGCTGCTATATCCATTCGCTGAAGTGTCGATGCGGCGGGTAGGTGTGTGGTACCGTGGTCCAGATGTGCTTCGCTATGATCCACCTCCTCAAGGCGGCAAGCACCGCGCTTTGCCTCGAGTTGTCTCCGTCTGAGCGTTGTGTGTGTTGGTCAGCCGGCGTGTGGCCCTGAGCTTTGGTCCCTGTGCCCCCAGGCCGCGCCCTGCTGCGGCTCAACGGGGAGAAGCTGCAGCGCATGGGGCTGGTGCAGGAGACGCTGAGACAGGAGCTGCTGCAGCAGGTGCTGCAGCTGCAGGTACAGGAGGAGGGCCGCAACCTGCAGCTCCTCAGCAGAGGTGAGGTGGGGGGGGGGGTAGCGCCAGGGGGGGCTAGTGGGGGAATGGTGTGTGTGTGTGTGTGTGTGTGTGTGTGTGTGTGTGTGTGTGTGTGTGTGTGTGTGTGAGCTCTCATATAACAGTGATGGTTGTTGGTGGATGGTGTGATTGTGTTCATTGTGATTGTGTTCATCGTGTGTGTGTGTGTGTGTGGGTGTGTGTGTATGTGTGTGTGTGTGTGTGGGTGTGTGTGGGTGTGTATAATCCAGACAGAAATTAATATATAATGTAAGAAAAGAGAGACCTTTTGGAGTTGTATTAGTTGTTTTACTTTCCACTGTTTATAATAAATATATATTTCCTTCTCTCCATAGGTTCGTTTGTAAACAAACCATAACCTGATCTGCTTACAGGATGAGAGGAATCATGTGGACGTGTGCACACATCTGTGCATTTCACCGAGCAAGAAAAACATGTCAATTATGGACTAACTTCAATGGGATTCCAATTTCTAACTAGGTCAAAATACTTATATGACCGATATAGTGTGAAATAGAGATGTTTTGAATTTGTAATTCACTGATCTACTGTTGTTAGTGTTGTGAACTTTAACAAAATACATTTTTGGTACATTATCATATTGCTCTTTGATGAATAAAATATCAATTTCTGGTGTCTTTGTCTCTTTCCCTGTCATAGAGACTTTTTTTTCAACTTGTACTTGCTTAATAAAAATGAACTTTGAATAATAACCAAAAATATGTCATGTACAATTTTCTGGGCTGATCTATGTGTAAACACCATGAATGTATGACTCCCTTTGAAATGAAGAGGACCTCAAAGTTTAAAAACCATACAAACAGACGAAGGTGGGAAAACTACATTTCCCACAATCCCCCAACCAGATTTGAGAAGGCAAATTAATGGTTGATACGCGCAACGAACGGTGAATTTGAAGTCGTCGGATCCCCATGGAAACTGAGTGTGGGAAGAAGATGTCCTCCCGTTCGGACAGGTACATTCAATCAGTTATTAGTGTTTGTTTCAATTTTCTATTGGAAATGCCATATATTAAGCCTGTCTACTTATGCTACAGTAAGCTACGGCTAGCCTTCCCAATTACCTTTGAGCGTGTTGCACTGAGCATTCCCAGGCGATACAGGCAAAGCATCGACTTTTATCATCCACCGATTTTATAGTTCATGAAATCTTTCGACAAGCTGTGAAATATGAGTGTGAGACACTTTAAGTTGAGCTACGAATGAAGTGCACGGTGTGTTGTCTACAAGCGTAAAGGAGAATGAGGTCCTGTTGGTTTGATGTGGCTCAGCGCATAATGTGCATCCATACACCACAGCCCATGACAGGTCTTCTACTTTAGATAAGCTCTTCATAAATCCATCCACAATACATGCAGAACAACGTGGCCTGCTAAAACAGGGTCTGCTTTAGTGGCTGACCCGACGTAGTCCTCTACGTTATTGATCCCAACTCTGTCATGATCAACAACCCAGAGGAAATGGTTAGAGGAAAATGTTGTAGCTGTGACAACCATTTCCAATGACATGAGATGGGACTCTGTTCAGAGGTAAACATCTCAGTGTCTAGGAGGCCTAACCAAAGGGACGAGTCATTCCCTCTGGTAACAGGTGCTCCACTAATACCGACCGACAGCCTCTCCTGCTCATCATCCCATTAGCCTGCTCTGTTTAACTGAGAGAAGGGGGAGAAGGACAGAAACAGACAGGATTAAATAACACCTAATGCCTGATTGTGTATAATCAGTTATTTTTCCTTGAGGAAAAAAGGAAATTATGTATTGCAGGACAAGGATAAGTTGGCCTAGTCCGATGTACTTCATAAGGGCTTTGAAGGGGGTTATTCTATGTATATATCTTTACGTCAAAAGATTTACTTCTCGACCTGTTGTGAAGCCTCGGGCAGCAGACCGGTCAGTAGATGCAGACGTGACTCCGCTTAGCAATGGAGCTGGAATTTGTTGGTCCCTGGAGCCCGGCCACAGGTAGGTAGGGTAGTGTTGATGTGTCCTTTATGGTGTATTTACGTCCACTAGCACTTCTGCTTTTACAACGGGTGTGTGGTCTAGACATAATGCTGAGCTCATCACCGGCCCCAGGGAGCTGATCCCAGGGCGTGTGATGTGATGTAAACGAGGGATGGGGTATGTTTAACTATACCTCAAGGGCGTTTGGCCAACCTGGTTGCATATTTTCTTTCTCATATTTGAGCGTTATACATTTTATTTTTTTTCTGCAGCACTGGAGTAAATAAATCCAGACGGAATCGATGTATAACCATATTCAGCTACCCTCAGAATCTGTGAGGCATGGTCTAACATTCCTGCCCTGATCTTGGCCTGTACTTTAGCATCAGCAAACGTGTCCATCAAAGTGTTGCAGGCTGTGAGACACGCTGAGTCAGCCGTGCTTACATCATTCAGGTGTCAGACCCATAAACAAAGAGTGATTGGAAGGAAAGCAAGGAAATTATATAATAAAATAAACATAGAAACACAGTTGGAGGCCAACTGTGGCACACAGGTGTGCAGACATCTGCTAATTATTCTCCTTTCTCCAAATGATGGGACCGTCGTTCGCGCATAAATACATGTGACTGATTTACGCGCCATGGCCGGTGTGTGTGTGTGTGTGTGTGTGTGTGTGTGTGTGTGTGTGTGTGTGTGTGTGTGTGTGTGTGTGTGTGTGTGTGTGTGTGTGTGTGTGTGTGTGTGTGTGTGTGTGTGTGTGTGTGTGTGTGTGTGCGCGTGTGTGCCTGCCCCCCTGTGCACTCCCCCCCCCCCCCCCCCCCCCCCCAGCGGCAGCGGCGGCGAGGACGCCCCCGACCAGCGGCTGCAGGCGGCCGCCGTCCCGCGGCGGAAGAGCGCCACGTCGCAGAGCAAGACGGAGCCGCCGCTGCTGCGCACCGGGACGCGCACCATCTACACCGCCGGCCGGCCGCCCTGGTACGACCAGCACGGCGCGCAGTCAAAGGAGGCCTTTGTCATCGGTAGGGGAGCCAGGGATATCATTACCTACCCCCCCGCCCCCACCCCCCCCCCCCCACAAGCAGGCCTTTGTGAGTCCAGGTGTAACGAGTACTTAAGTCAACGTCCCCCGCCGTCACCGGCTGACGTTCTGGTGGCCGTCGTCACACCCTGAGCTTCTGGGTCCCACCGTGTTATTGTTTTCTTTTTAATTAGACACTGTGCTGCAAATGATAAGACACACACTCACAGATACACTCACACATACACACACACTCAGTCAGTCAGTCAGTCAGTCAGTCAGTCAGTCAGTCAGTCAGTCAGTCAGTCAGTCAGTCAGTCAGTCAGTCAGTCAGTCAGTCAGTCAGTCAGTCAGTCACTCACTCACTCACTCACAGATACACTCACAGATACACTCACACATACACATACACACGTCTCCAGATGTGCCCCCAGAGGCCCTGAGATGCGTCTCTGTGCCTGCAGGCCTGTGTGGGGGCAGCGCTTCAGGGAAGACCACGGTGGCCAACAACATCATCGAGGCGCTGGACGTCCCCTGGGTGGTGCTGTTGTCCATGGATTCCTTCTACAAGGTTCTGTTGGGTTCTTTAAGGAGTATAAAGACAAAGAAGAAAAGATTGTGATACAGCGAAGAAATGTTTTAAATAGTTAATATGCTGTAGGCACATTCACTTATTTAATGATCATGCAATAGTGGGTTGAATTCGAAGCAAATTTAAAGAAAAAGAAGATACAGTGAAGACATGTGTAACAATGTTTTGAATAGTTAATATGCTATAGGCACAACAGTGTTAGAATATAACACGCTTCCTTTTTAAGTGGGTGCAGCGTGGTAGAGCAGTACTAGGACGAGGAGAACACAATGTATTGGATGCAAAATATCTGACCCAGAATCCCTCAGTGTGAACCACAATAATCACGTCATGGGTCATGGATTGTCCCACTTGCTTTCAGGGTAATCCCTGTCTAAGAGGCAGCTTTTTATAGGTACACAGAGAATGGGTGTATTCTGAGTGGCATTTAAAAAAACCTGAAATACAATCAACAAACGCATACGGCATAAGGACACAGTGTAGGACTAATGTTACATTTTGCAAATATGTGGTTTTCTGTGGGTAGGAAAGTAGATGTTTCTATAATTGATACCCATCCCTCTTTCACACTGTTCATACATGGGTTGTTTTTGAAATTGTGTGTATATATATATATATTTTTATATTTTTTTTTCTGTTGAATTAGAAATATGCTGGTGGTATTGATTGTTGTGTAAATGTGCCCTCATGTCCTCCGTACTGCAGGTACTGAGTGAGGAGGACCAGGCCTTGGCAGGCAGCAACGACTACAACTTTGATCACCCGGGGGCCTTCGACTTTGAACTGCTGGTGGCCACACTGCGCAAGCTGAAGAAGGGCAAGAGCGTCAAGATCCCGGTGTACGACTTCACCACTCATAAGAGGCACAAAGACTGGGTGAGCAGCGCAGAGCAGCGCACTGCTTTGGTTGAAGAAGTACTCGTTTGAAGTTGGATTGTGTTTTCTTTTGTGTCTTGCTCCTGGGATAGAGTTCAAAGTTTCATTATTTTGTTTTTTTGCTGTCAAAGTCTAGTTACATCAAGTGTCTAGGGCTAAAAAACGAAGAAGCGCAAAAACATTTTTAATATTGTATGTGTTGGAAAGTCTAACTGAAGTCTTGCACTCACTCTGATCATTTGATCTCCTGCTCTTTTGCTAACTGTCTGTTCGTTCCTCATCTTTCTCATCTCAATAGAAACACGTGTATGGTGCCAGCGTCGTCATATTTGAAGGAATCATGTCATTTGCAGACAAAGATCTTCTCCAGGTGATATACTACGCTAGCTTAAGTTCTTTTTTTTACCTTTGACAATAAAGGCTTTTGTCTGCGTCCGGTTGATCAGCTGGAGGGCGGTGCGTGGCTGACCCGGCTCTGCTCCCTGTCTCCTCCACACAGCTCCTGGACATGAAGATCTTCGTGGACACGGACTCGGACATCCGCCTGGTGCGGCGGCTGAGGAGGGACGTCACGGAGCGGGGGCGGGACATCGAGGGCGTCATCAAGCAGTACAACAAGTTTGTGAAGCCGGCGTTCGACCAGTACATCGAGCCCTCCATGAGGCTGGCCGACATCGTCGTGCCCAGAGGTAAGATGTGTGTTTTTGTAGAGGTTTGATGTTTTTATTATTTATAGTAAATATAAGTGAGTGGAAGGTGTAAGTAAGGAAATTACGTATAAATAAATAATGAAATAAACTTCAACTATATACAAACTACAATAAAACAAACTTATAAACACAGTTGGAAGCAAGCTGTGGCACACAGGTTAATTTATATTTAAATCTAAATAATAAATGTGTTATTTTCTTCCAGCAGTGATCTTTGTCTTCCTCTCCCTCTGTGCCAGGTGGGGGCAACATGGTGGCCATCGATCTCATCGTCCAGCACGTCCACAGTCAGATGGAGGAGGTGAGAGGAACCACGTGGGCGTAGCGCCACCTTGTGGTCGGTCCCCCTCTAACAACTGACAAGAAAATCACATGATATGGTCACCCCCAAATGTTTGTGTATTTACTTCTAGTTGAAATGACGACAACTTGTAGCCCTGTTTCTGTCGACCCTTTGGAGTCATGGTGCATTTTCCTTTTGTGCTTTGAAAATGTTTTGTGTCTCTCACCGTGTGTCGCCATGCAGCGTGAGCTCAGTGTAAGGTATGGTGACGTATGCCAATATGCACCCATTCAGCACTGTATTGGTCCATCTCCGCACGTCTGTCTGTCTGTCTGTCTGTCTGTCTGTCTGTCTGTCTGTCGTGTAACTATGACCACCTAGACCTAAAGTCCACCTGCTGACATTTTCAAAGCCTCCTTGCTTCCTTTCACTTTGTAATCTGTCTGGGAGACGGGGGAAGAACAGGAGGGTTCAGACTCTAATCAAACCCCTCTCCGTCTCTCCCCCCCCCCCCCCCCCCAGGGCGGTCCTGGCCTCCGCCCCGCAGACCGACCCCCTGCCCCGGACGCTCAGCGTGCTGGAGAGCACCCCGCAGGTCCGGGGCCTGCACACCATCATCAGGTGAGCGCATCGGGACCTATTGGAAATGGGTATCGACGTGTCGTAGTGGTTGTACCACAGGCAGTCTCCACCACCACCACCACCCTGCTGACTCTCTCCCCTCCCCTCTCCCCTCTCTCCTCTCTCCTCTCCTCTCCTCCCCTCTCCCCCCTCTCCTCCCCTCTCCCCTCTCCCCCCTCTCCCCCCTCTCCCCTCTCTCCCCTCTCTCCTCTCTCTCCCCTCTCTCCCCTCTCTCCTCTCTCTCCTCTCTCTCCCCTCTCTCCCCTCTCTCCTCTCTCCCCTCTCTCCTCCCCTCTCTCCTCTCCTCTCTCCTCTCCCCTGGGCAGGGATAAGGAGACCAGCCGGGACGAGTTCATCTTCTACTCCAAGCGGCTGATGCGGCTCCTCATCGAGCACGCGCTCACCTTCCTGCCCTCCCAGGTGGGCGCCGCTGTCACTCCCTGCTACCGGGACAGGAAGGAACACGAACACGCCGTCGATGCGTGTGTGTGTACTCTTCCGGGATGTAACGCTGTTGCCCTTTGGTCTTTTGCTCCAGCCGTGTACCATCCAGACCCCACAAGGCCACGAGTACGAGGGCCGCCGCTACAGAGGCAAAGGGGTGAGAGGCGTCCGTCCCGGCCGCGTTGTGACTGGCCCGCCTCCCTGCCGGCCCCCCTCAGGGGGGCGGCGGCGGCGGCGGCTGTCACTCTCTGTCTTCATCTCTCGCTCTCTCGCTCCTGCTCTCGCTCTCCAGATCACAGGTGTGTCCATCCTGCGGGCCGGGGAGACCATGGAGCCGGCGCTGAGAGCCGTCTGTAAGGACGTCCGCATCGGCAAGATCCTGATCCAGACCAACCTGGACTCAGGAGAGCCGGAGGTGAGCAGCGCCACGGCAGTTCCTCAACCCCGCCGCTCAGCCCTGATGATGATGATGATGATGATGATGATAATAACAACCGCCAGGTGTCCCGGGAAACGCCCTGGGATTTGTTTTTGGGTCTTTTTCCTTCCCTCATTTGGACTGTTCTACATGGTCTCCTTGGTTACCAGATTTGCCCCCTCGCTCAGCTTTGTGTAACCATGGTAACCTGTCTCCTCGCTCTTCCCCAGCTGCATTACCTGCGACTGCCCAAAGACATCAGTGAGGATCATGTCATCCTGATGGACAGCACGGTGTCGACGGGCGCCGCCGCCATGATGGCGGTGCGCGTGCTGCTGGTGGGTGGAGACGCGCCCCGGGCCCCCGGAGCTCCACACACGGGCCCCCGGAGCTCCACACACGGGCCCCCGGAGCTCCACACACGGACCCCCGGAGCTCCACACACGGGCCCCAGGAGCTCCACACACGGACCCCCGGAGCTCCACACACGGACCCCCGGAGCTCCACACACGGACCCCTGGTCCCTCGCCATCACATTTAGTTTGTCCTCATTGGCTCAAAATTTGCTATTTGAATTCACAATCCCTAGTAATGAGGTTTGGATAAACCCATAATATTACGACTATTAAGGCGCACCCTGCAGTAAAACAACCCTCCTTATTTGAAGTGTTTACCAAAATATATGATGAGGATGGTGGAAGATGACGTGCCATTTGGTTGACGCTGTCATCCAAAGCGTCCCGTCCCCCCCAACGCCGTGAGCCGCTCCACACGGGCCGGCGTACGCCTGGGTGTGAACGCTGCGTGTCTGTTGTCTGTCCTGCCCCAGGACCACGAGGTGCGCGAGGAGCAGATCATGCTGGTGTCTCTGCTCATGGCGGAGCTGGGCGTGCACTCGGTGGCCTACGCCTTCCCCCGCGTCAAGATCGTCACCACGGCCGTGGACAAGGGCCTGGACCACCTGCTGCACGTCATCCCCGGGATAGGTCAGTGCTCGGGGGGGGGGGGGGGAGGGCTCCTCCTGGAGGGCAGGAGGCCTCGCCCTCACGCAGGCCCCACTGTTTTGATGAGTCATGTTTTGTAACAAAAAAAAAAGAAAAATCCCAGCCAGTCAAAACAGTGTTTTAGTCTCATTAGACACTAATGGGTTATCCCACTGGTACCTTTCAGGGGCGGTGGAGGTTCTGTGAACACTGTAGATACAATATGATACGACGTGACTCCAAATGATTAAGAAACAGTTGGAGATTTGTGGTGGTTGTGATGGTGAGAAAACCCCATCACACAGTCGTTACTTGAGGAGGAACTAAATGTTATTTTAACTATATATATATATACAGTATGTTATCTTATTGGGAGAGATCTAAGTTGTCCTCAGTCACAACAAATTCAGATGTAGAGAAAAAAATACGTTGATCAGGATTCGGTCACACAGTAACAAAGGAGCAGACTTGTTCCGATGCAGAATACTTTGTAGGACAGGTGAGCGTTCAGGTGACACTTCAAACAAACACGTTGAACCAGTCGGCGCTCTCCTCCCAGCGTGTTTGAATGTGTTGTTCTCTGAGTTGACGTGGTGACGCTGCAGGGCGCCTGTGGCTCAGCGTGCTGCTCTGTGTCTCTCTGCGGGGACAGGGGACTTCGGCGACCGCTACTTTGGCACGGACGGGTCGGAGCAGTGGCGCGAGGAGGGGGACGCAGAACAGCCCATGTCCTGCTGACACGGCCGCGAGCAAGGCGCCACGCCACCGCCAACCACGGACCCCTGGATCCATTTAGTGACATATTTATTCACACGTTCCTACATTCCTCTGCTGTTTTATGTTTGTATGTACTTGTTGTAAATACTGTGCGTTTGTGTTTTAATTTGACGACCACCATGCCTCAGTTAAGCAAAGTGATCTAAGTAATATTTATTCATTCGATTTATAGAAGCTGTATTTAGGGGGTTAACGGCTTATGTGCCGAAAAGTTCAGTGGGACTTTTAACCTGGGCAATAATGGCAAATGTGAAATAAAATAAAACTTGTACACTTCTACATGTGCTGTGCAAAATCCTCTCCCATGGATAAGCTGCGAGGCCATTTGTATTAAACATGATTACACAAAGATAGTTTATTGGTTAAAGAATGTTCAAGTTAAACATTATATTTTGAGGTGCTTAATGTAACGAGTTGAGTGTCCAGTGAGAGTTAATACGGCGCATCGCGGTTTAAAGGAGTTTATTGCCCTCACTGCTATACTCGATGTGACCCAAAGAGGGCAGCGTAGTTCGAAAATGACTTCTTTCTGTGTGACCTACCTCTTTAAGGCAAGAAAATCGATATTTTCTTTGAACATCTTCAAAGAATATAAGTCATAAAATGTATAGTGAAAGAACTAGGGGGAGATCATATATAATGATACTCTTTTTCAATTATTTAATTGTAGGGCTACAAACAGGCTACAATTGATCGAATATTTTTTCTAAATTTTTCTTGTAGTTTTGATGTGCACTTTTTCGTTAAGCATTCTTGAATTTTAAACAACAATCCACAATTCACAAAGATCTTAAATTGCAATGATATTACATTATAAAATAAATTAGAGAATTTCATTTTATTCTATGAAGTAAAATAACAATATTTAATCTTACACACATAGGCCTATATTTGCGTGTACATTTGCATAATTTCATTTTTTACACTATTTTAATATGTATATATGCATACACTAATATCCTATAATAAAAAGCAATAGCCCCTGGTCCAATAAGGCGGACTCCATTGCCCTAATAGTATTTGGGGGTGCTCTGAGTTCCTATAGGGCGGTGACAGTGTGGTCGTGGATGTCAGGCGACACGCGCTGTATTCTTGGAGACAGCGAAAGACTTGCTTGCCCATGTGACTACTGCCTCAAGGTTAACCTGTTACTATGGAGACAAGTCCACCAATGAGAATTCAGCAGACGGGTTACGATGTTGACTGCAAGCTTTTTGTTTTAAGGGGTGACCTATTTTTTTTTTTCTTTTCCTTCAGATGCAGACCCCACTACTACTCACGATTAATCACACAGATGTTTACTTATCTAACACATTAAATTAGCACTCCGTTCAAAACACAGAAACACACGTTTTACACACAGCATGTGGACACAAGGCAGAGGCATGGTCCGGAATACAATAAAGAGCCCACACCTTTTTATTTCCTCAAGCCTTACGTCCTTCTTTAAGGTTGTCGGTGAAGCTTTCATGACCGCATCCACAGCGGCTTTGAAATCAGGAGATGGTTTTAATTAGGAATACTGGACCCTTTAGTAGCGCTGTAGTAGTTCTCCAATCTGGCTGATGAAGTACACGTCACTATTAAGCAGATGTATTACTGATGGGTAAGAGGAAGTGTTTGTGAATGTTTATTTTTTTAAAATATATATATACATAATGTTTGAGCTTTAAGAAGTGAGACTATGAGATAAAAATGCATTTTTTAAAGTGGCACTTTATTACAAAAGTATAAACTTGACTGACATTTTTCATGAATAGTAATCTTAATATAAAACATTACAATCTTTTGCACTTAGCACTTAATTACACGCTTTTTGAGTACAAGACCCTGTCGTCTGAATAGCCAACACACAACATCAGCTGCCACATTAAAACTTAGCAGAGCTTTTCCAAAGAACACCGTCCTCCTGGCTGCCAAAGGAACGAACAGAACACGATTCAATTTACATTGTAGCAGTTTTGCAATTGTGTTACGAGATAAGTCATTCCAAAACACAATTAAACATAATATTAAAAGATAGATTTATTGACACCAATGATAGTATTTATTATTCTTTCTCTTTTGTAATGTACATACACGTTGCATCAACATACAGTATAATCACGTTGTTTCCTGGGGTTATTTTGGTCAAAATGTTTTTGTTCATTTTTTTTCTCCTCAATTTTATTGTTCAGGACTTTTTTCATTTCTTTTTTTTTACAAGGTCTCAGATGATACTCTCCTTAGCAATAAGTCTTAGCTTCACATTTATGTCATTTCAGCGATGTCTATATTATAACACTGACAACAGAGAGAGAGCGAGAGCGAGAGAGAGAGAGAGAGAGAGAGAGAGAAAAAGGGTGGAAAGTGAGAGAAAGAAAGAAA
>NC_140285.1:14677704-14736186 GCF_964030765.1 Micromesistius poutassou
GCCGGCGTGTTGGCGGGCACGGCGGGCGGCGCCGGGGTGTCGGTCTGCCCCGCCCGGCCCACCATGGCGTACAGGGCGTCGTCGGGGCGCGCGGCCGAGGAGCGCTGGCCCACCTCGGAGTAGGTGTGCTCGCCGTCCTCCCCGGAGCCCGAGGTCATCTGAGGGAGCTGCCTGCCTGGAGGCCCGCGGTGCAGGGTTAGTACCACGGTAACAGGGTTAGTACCACGGTAACGGGGTTAGTACCACGGTAACGGGGTTAGTACCACGGTAACGGGGTTAGTACCACGGTAACGGGGTTGGTACCATGGTTACAGCCATGGTTACACTGTTAGTACCACGGTTACATTAGAGTCCTGGTTACAGCATTAGAGACACATTTAAAGCATTTGAGCCAACTGTTAGAGCTATGATTAGAGCAACAGATTGCACCATAGGGAGAACCAGGGTTAGAGCCGCGATCAGAACATTAACGAGCCACAGATAGAACCGTGGTTAGAGCATTAGAACCGTGGTTAGAGCATTAGAGCCATGGTTAGAGCATTAGAGCCATGGTTAGAGCCGCCATTAGTGCCATGGTTAGAGCATTAGAGCCATGGTTAGAGCATTAGAGCCATGGTCAGAGCATTAGAGCCATGGTTAGAGCATTAGAGCCATGGTTAGAGCATTAGAGCCATGGTCAGAGCATTAGAGCCATGATAAGAGCATTAGAGCCATGGTCAGAGCATTACAGCCATGGTTAGAGCTGCCATTAGAGCCATGGTTAGAGCATTAGAGCCACCCTTAGAGCATTAGAGCCATGGTTAGAGCATTAGAGCCACCCTTAGAGCATTAGAGCCATGGTTAGAGCCAACAATAGAGCCACGGTTAGAGCATTAGAGTCTCGGTTAGAGAGTTAGAGCCCCAGTTATAGCATTAGAACTACGGTAATAGCTACTATTAGAGTCACAGTTAGAGCCCCGGTTATAGCATTAGAGCTACGGTAAGAGCTACTATTAGAGCCACGGTTAGAGCCCCGGTTATAGCATTAGAGCTACGGTAAGAGCTACTATTAGAGCCACGGTTAGAGCTACGCTTAGCCCATTGGAGCTAGGGTAAGAGCTACCGTAAGAGCTACCGTTAGAGCAACAGTTGGAGGGTTGGAACCTTGGTTAGCAGCATGAGGAGAGCCACGGTTAGAGTGATGGTTATATTCCATTCTAATAATAACTTAACATTATTAAAGACTTCTAGGTTTCTGTTGATGCAAGTTAAGGGTCTTAGGGAAAGGAAGTGAAATCTGATAACACTGAAGTCAAAGGAGTGACTATTATCCAAATTTAAATATAATGAATGCTATATTATTTCAACTGTGAATTTTTGCTCAATTATTTTTTGGAGGAAAGATTTTACTTCATTAAAGCCTGAATTGGAAATCCAACCTATATTACCGTCGTTTGACTGTGAAACTCTTTAAAATAAATGCTATAAAACTCCCTAGTTGTAGAAAACCAAGATATTTCACTTGAGTAAAATGAAATGCACTCACTTTTCCCATTGCAGTTCATCTTGCTCATCTCAGTGTCCGACTTACTGATGGACCGCAACTTGGACTGCTTGAGTATGCCCTGCACACACACACACACACACACACACACACACACACACACACACACACACACACACACACACAAGTTCAAGTTAAACAAACACACACATACATATACTCAAGCTCAAACACACAAACACACACACTCACACACATGCAGACACACACACACACACACACACACACACAGGCAGATTCGCACACAGAGGCACACACACGGACACAAACGCACACCGAACACACCCACGTTCACACACTCACACACACACACACACACACACAGAGGCACACTTGCACATATGCAGGCACACACACTCACGCTCACACACACACACGCACACACACACACACACACGCACGCACACACACACACACACACACACACACACACACACACACACACACACCCAGATGACCCTCAGCCTCATGTTCACATCCCTGTCGGGACACAAAGGTAAACATGGCGGCGGCGGCGCGGTGCAGCGTTCTACGTACCATGTCCATGAGGCGGTGCTTTCCACCCTCTCCAGAAACATTGTGTGTCTTCCCCTTCCTGGAGAGAACACAGTTCAGACACGCCACGTATTGCGGGGGGGGTTAGACATGGGTAGGTGAGTGCCATAGGTTCAGCCTTGGCTGACTTCTTGGCTACTCTATGGAGGTGTGTGTGTGTGTCCTTGTAGGTCGATGTGTCTATGAATAGGGTCGTGTGTGTTTGTTATTTGTGCATGCATGTGTCTACTGCGTGGGTGCTTTATTAACTAAAGCGAGATCGGTGCTAGACGTGTGTGTGTGTGTGTCTTTGTGTGTGTGTGCATACTAGCATGCATGTCCTTTTGCGTTTGTAAATATTTACACTTTTATCCAAAGCGACATCTGGGAATATATTTATAGATTTCCTGAATGAGCAGCTCCCTACCTGCTCATTCATGTATCCGCTCAGGTTTGTGTGTGCCTGTGTATGTGCGTATGTGTGTTTATGTGTGTGTGTACGTGTATATGTGTATGTGTGTATATGTATATGTATGTGTGTGTATACGTGTACATCTGTATGTGTATGTGTGTGTGTATATGTGTACATCTGTATGTGTATGTGTGTGTGTGTATATATATGTGTATATGTGTGTGTGTATATGTGTATGTGTACATCTGTATGTGTGTGTGTGTGTGTGTGTGTATATGTGTGTATGTGTGTGTGTATATGTGTATGTGTACATCTGTGTGTGTGTGTGTGTGTGTGCGTGCGTCCGCCCGGCCTCACCTCTGGCAGCCCACGCAGAGCACCACGATGAGGATGGTGACCAGGAAGGCGGAGGCAGCAGCGATAGCACCCAGCAGCAGGACCTTGCCGTAGGGAGGAGCCGTGAAGTTCAGCCCGTCCTGCATGGAGGCCATGTGGGAGCGCTGGCGCTCGCTCGCTGTCACACACACGCGCTCACACACACACGCTCATGCACCCTGGGAAGCGCCACTGTCTCACTGGGATCTGCGGGGCGACACGGACGCAGACGGCCCGCCGTTTAGGAGGCGGGGGGACGCACGGTGCGCGGCGCGGGACCTCGTCCCGTCGATGTCGTATGTCGCGTGATGTCGTATTATATGGTATGTCGCCGTATGATGTCACGTGAGGTGTAGTCGTATGATGTCACGTGAGGTGTAGTCGTATGATGTCACGTGAGGTGTAGCCGTATGATGTCACGTGAGTCGTATGATGTCACGTGAGGTGTAGTCGTATGATGTCACGTGAGGTGTAGCCGTATGATGTCACGTGAGGTGTAGCCGTATGATGTCACGTGAGGTGTAGCCGTATGATGTCACGTGAGGTGTAGCCGTATGATGTCACGTGAGGTGTAGCCGTATGATGTCACGTGAGTCGTATGATGTCACGTGAGGTGTAGCCGTATGATGTCACGTGAGGTGTAGTCGTATGTCATGTGAGGTGTAGTCGTATGATGTCATGTGAGGTGTAGTCGTATGATGTCATATGAGGTGTAGACTAATGATGTTGAATTTGTAGTCGTATGATGTCGTATGTGTAGTCGTATGATGTTCTATGATGTCGTGTGAGGCGTAGTCATATGTCATATGATATCGTATGATGCTGCATGATGTCGTCGTATGATGTCTTCATATGACAGTCGCCTGATGTCATTGTCATACTGCGCGTTCTTAGTCATCTCATCACAATGACCTGCATATTTTCATTGAATGAAGCCCTCTTTCATTCATTGCTCATCATCATTCTGCAGAGCAGTTGATGGGTTTTCCATGTGAATGAACCACCTCGATATGCCAAACGAGAGGATTGTTCATTTATTTATATTTCTAACGTCCTACATAATCTTGGAATGCTTGTAATCGTGTTTTTGCTCATTCTTATGAAGAACCATAAATATAAGTGGATCCACAGACAGTGAGGACAAAGCAACCCACAAAGGCAGAAATAATGAACTCAAACTCGGAGGAAGCAAATAGCGCTAGGGCTGTTGAGCCAGGGAGATCCCAGACACACACAAACAAACACACATGCACACATGCACACATGCTGTTTTCCTTTGAGTTCTCGTCTACCTTCTGTAGCTTGCCAAGGGATTTCATGGTTGGCAGTGTGATATGCCAAATGAAGAGCAGAGAGCCCGCAGTTCTTACCAAAATGCCAAGCAACCACACTTTGTTGTGATCCTTGGTAAATCACACCATCTGTCCACCACCACGATAACGATATGTTTGGCTTCCTTTGGTTGGTCCTAACATGTATAATGCAATGCCAAAACATAAATGAACAGCAGAACCACTTGTGGGACTAAAGACTTTTGGGATCTGCATGTCTCTATGACTCTTGGATAAAGGAATCGTGTAAATCCACAAGGTGGAATTACAGGATCGTATTTATGAATCTTTCCTAAAAACAACTGTGTGAGCTTGTAAGTAAACTGTAACAAATAACTGTAAAATAACTATCATTCATATTAGCAGCTTACTGGAAGACCCCTGAGGTGTACCCAAGGAGTGCCCTGATGTCGATGGTGGAACATGGTGGATAAATATAGGTTACTAACAATAATTCACAATTCATTCATTGTTGTCGTCAGTTGCCTGATATCAACGCCGGTGAACCCGAGGACGTACGGAGACGACTGACGAGCCCGGAGGGAAGGGGAAAGGTGTCGGTGTGAACCAGGAGGATGAGGAGGAGTGAGGAAGGGGGGGCGAGGAAGACGAGGGGGGTGAGGATGAGTGGGAGTTCAGTGGCAGATGTTAGAGGAGGCAGAAAACAAGCCACGCTGAAGCCAGCCTGTCACATCCCCCCCCCCACCCCTTCACAGGTCTCTCTCCCGCTCCCTTCGTCTTCTCCTATCTGCCCTGTCTCGGCATCTTCTGTCCGACACCTCTTCCTCCCCACCACTCCCCCCCCCACCACCCCCCCTGTACAGCCCCCTCTGTCTACACCCCCCCCCCCCCCCCTCCCGTTTACCTCTCCCTGCGGTGCTCTGCCACATGACGCTCCAGCACTGCAGTGTAATCTCTAGCCTGGGAGGGACGCCTGGACGGGGCCCAGCCCGCCAGCCCATTGGTCGTGATACACACCCCGCCGGCCCCGCCGGCCGCGGTGAGGATGATGATGATGATGATGATGATGCAGCCCCAGGAAGAGAGACGGGCCCTCAGCACCAACACCAGCCTTTATTTCCCCCCCCCCCCTGCCCAACAAAGCCCTCCCTTCTCCAGGAGCCCCCCCCCCCCGGCCAGCAGCCGCAGCCCCTCAGTACGCTCAGTGTTTGGGAACACGAGCAGAAGGTTGTCTGCCTTCACCGGCCGCCTCCCCGCCTGCCCTGGCCGGCTGCATCCCAGGCAGGCAGCGCACCGTCTCTCCTAGGAGCAGAGGGCTACGGCTACGGCTAGCAGGACGCTAGCAGGAGGCGGGAGAGGAGCGGCGGAGGGTAAAATGGGGGTTTAATGTATCAGGGCCGGGCATGGTGAGCCGTGCTCCCCATTGTAATGCCGGAGTAATTAAAGCTGGCCACCGGTCGCTCCCTCTAGTCCGCCTCTCCTCTCCTCTCGTGTCGGTGAAAGGAGAGGGGGACCGCAGTACGCGGGGAATATGAAATGTTCTTCTTATTCTTCTTCTGATTTGTCTTGTTAAAGAGGAATGTTGTATGGCGTGGCAATAGGATCCACTCCTTATGACAGACATGTGAATGAAATGGATCTGACGTAAGGGATGACGTGCATTCTCTCCAGGATATTCACAGTCGTCAGCCCACAGTGTGAGGGGTGTGAAGAGCAGAGTCAGGGTTGGAGTGAACACCTTGATATATTTCCGTATACATATATAGAAAACACACATTCAAAAGGACACCGTTGGTGTGCGTTTATTCCCCCTTTGGTGGGTTTGTGTTTGCACACTGCGTTTGTGCGCATGTGCTGTGCATCAATAATTAAAAAATCAACACAATGGCTCTACCAATAACACAGCACCTAGCTATATCTTCAACAAAATATCACCCTCGTTATAATGACGACAAATAATCAATAAAGGATGACATACTGAGCAGGACGACCCTTTTATGAAGGCAATCGATGGAGGAATCTCTAAACTGGTTGCTTGAGGGAAAGACACAGAATTTCAGAGTGCACCCCCATATAAGCATAGCACTGTTTGTATTTCTAACAATTTCGCAGTATTCGTAGTATGTGTAGTATGTGTAGTATTAATATATCACAATTTCCCCCAGCATGTGGTAAAGACCCAGATCCCCATGTTCTTATAAACCACCTGGTCGTGCAAATCTACCCATCCTCAGTGTGACACCAATAACAGTGTGTGTGTGTGTGTGTGTGTGTGTGTGTGTGTGTGTGTGTGTGTGTGTGTGTGTGTGTGTGTGTGTGTGTGTGTGTGTGTGTGTGTGTGTGTGTGTGTGTGTGTGAGAGAGAGAAAGAAGGGGGGTAGAGAGAGAGAGAGAGAGAGAGAGAGAGAGAGAGAGAGAGACAGAGGGATAGAGAGGGGGGAGCTGTTATTGTGTGAGAATGTGAATTAGGTCAAATGTTTGCTTGCAACAAAGATTAACCATGCCCCTGAGATGAGGAATGGTGTAGCCTGTGTGCAATAGGGTTAAACACGTCTATGCAACAGTGAATCCTAATAAATAGAATGTCATGTCCTTGTTTAATTATTTAATTTGCTGCTTTCTTTCAACACCAGTGACAAAAACCGAGACACTATAACATGCTTATTATTAAACGGGATTCCACAGCTCTAGGTTACACATCGTTTGGTCTATTCTATCTCACATGGTAGCAACACAAAAATAGGTGATTGGATAGGTGAGCGTGCACAAACTGGCGATGTGGTGGCGATGATCTATCCGCCTCATATGGACCCCAGATAAACAGCCATCAATTATACGAGGGTTAATGATTCGGATACATTTGGCCTGGCTCGCCGTACATGTAACTGTGCTTTAATATGTCCTCGATAACCTAGTCGGTTCAAACTGCAGTGGCACCAAGACAACAGGTTCGCAACCAAAAAAAAAAAAAGCAGATTTGCAATCGGTTGACTGACAGCCGAGTCAATTGTAAACCAAAAAGAACGCCCGTGGAAACCGTCTTAGTAGGCCTAGTCATTAAAAGCATCCATAAGCACAGGGAAATCTCCCTTGATGCAGTGTCTTGTAAGGCGATGTGTTTTGATCAGGGCTTGGGGCACGATTTTTATTTTTTTTAATCATCATCAAAGCATTTCCGATTAATTTCAAGATCAAAGTGAAATGTAAGCGCCGTCCCTGAGGTCAGATGGCAAGTTGACGACAAAGCCAGTTCCCTACACCCCCTAATAGAGAGGGGGGGGGGGGGGGCACGGACCTTAATGGAAGGGTAAGGTGGGTCTCACGTTAATAATCCTGTCGATTCAACGTCGACCAGGACATAGGTAGCATCGATCAGCCTTGACGGGATCCGCAGGCTGCCTCTCACGTTCAGCTGGTCCCAAACTCTCTGACCAAACGATGATTATCACCCCCAAATAATCCCCCCCAAATCAATGCAGTAACGTTAAGGTGGGTGCGCACGTGTCGGTGTAAAATGTACGACCGCTGGAAACGGGAATGAGTGCCAACACAAAGAAAATGGGCAATGCAACGTATAGACGGGTAGAATGAAGGATACCACCTGATCCATATCCACCCCGTTCCATTATCTCGATTCATACGCTAAATATATATATAATGGGGAATACAGATCCCCATTCTGTCAAACCGAGTCGGGCATGGAGCAATGCGCTAGGAGGATTTCGGTACTCACTCAGATCAGAGCTGCAGGAGGCGCGGCGGAGCGCTGCGTTTACTTTGCTTGGTTCCTTTAATTTGGGTTGCTTCCACTCGTACCACGCACTCTCCGCAAGCATAATCAATCAAAAATGTGAACTCTGGTGTCGTGCGTTTCAGAAAAGAAGAATGCAGCATATTGAGTCTGTCATTCTTCAGCAGCCCGGCGTGTCACCCCAACGCGTCGTATCCACGAGTCCACGTTTTGCGCGTCAAACGAAGAGAAGAAATATAAACATTTTAGTTCCTGTATAATGACAATTGTCTGATTTACCTCCACATTTCATCAGGCCCCCTCCATCTCTGCACGCAGCCCCTCGGCTCACGATAGTTCCATGTGACAGCGAGGGCTGGAGAGACCCCCAATTATGAATTTGGTCTTTTGATTGTGGCGCCCCCCTTCGGCCGGTTCCGGAAGTGCTGGTTGTTGGACCATGAATGGAATGAGTGGTTCGCTGTCACACACTAGTGGTCTACTACGTCTTGTGAATAGTCTCAGACATATTCATTTGATTATGATTATGGTGTAAAGTAAATACCATTAAAATACGTAATGTTATGTATTCATCATTCTAGCCTGCCTATTCTATTAGATATCAACAAAACAGGCTATTAATTCCTACAAGCAAGTATAATTAATACCAGAAGTTTGTAACAGCCTTAATCTTCTGGTGAAACATTTATGGATAACTTTTTAAGATGATATACACAAATTGCAACGTGTTATCTATTTAGGATTTTCAAATGAAGGTAAGGAAGGTAAGAAATATGTTTGAGGTGCACTTTATGAATGAATATATAATAAAGACTGTTGTGATTATTATTATTATTATTATTATTATTATTATGATTATAAATAACAGTAGTACATATAGTACAGTAATGCCACACATAGTAAATCCACGAACTTAAATAGCTAACGTCATACACTGTATACAATAGAGAAACGCGATAGGAGCGGCTTGTTTGTGCCCCTCTTGTCTGGTCCATCATGGATATAGGCCTGTTATAAACATCTCTACATCGCTCAACAACGCCCCCTACAGGCCTATTGCCAGCGTTGCAGCGTGTCCGCTACCTAGGCTATCAGGTCGGGAGGCGCCCCGTGTGGGAACAGCATCTGTGCAGCTGTGCCGACCCTCCCCCCTCCTACGTGTGGTTGTAACACAAGCAGACGTGTTGTTCCTCCCAATATATGGAACAAAGTGAACGCTGCTGCGTCCCCACACGTCGGGCGATGGACTTGAGCCTCACAGGTGTTTAAGTGCATTTTTTTTTTAAATTCATTCCATGCTCCTGATTCTTCTTACAAGGAATTATTGTGCCAAAGTGACTGCGAAAGAGGGAGAAGAAGATGGAGTGCTGTTCGGGACGATGCACGCTGGTCTTTCTCTTCACTCTGCAATTGGTGAGAATGTGCTCTCTCTCTTTCTAGCTCTTCATCTCTCTCACTCTAAATGCACGTTTCTTCTTCTTAATTATGAAATGCTTAAAGTAGGCCTATGAGTCGTTTTGTTTAAGTCTGTTTCGACCACCAGATGCTGTGTATCGTTGTGGTTAAATCACGACACTGCTTTCATCTCAACAGTTCATTGGCTTTCGTGGGGTAGCCTGAGACTCATTCGTTTTCTCTTTTTGTTTACATGCTTTTTTGAGTGAATGTGTGAAAACTACGACTGCCTTTCATGCATTATGTTAATATTTTTAACTTGAATTGTTGATCTGGTTCTCTTCCATTCAGTGAGTTCAACAACAGTTGCATAAGTGATCGACGTTGAGGTCAAACCGTCTTTCTAAAAAGGGGCAATATGAATAAGGCTCAGGCTACTGCTTCACATGTGTTATAACCATAACAATGAGGACTGCAGGCACTTTGTTCTCGTCTTCCCACCCTACCCCCCACTCCCACGAACTGCTTGTCTTGAAAGGCTTTGACTTGACGGTCATGGTAACTGGGAGGAGGATGCACGGTGGGATAAAATAAAGTATTTTCTCACCCAAATTCACTCAAGTTTTTTTGTTTATCTTCCAGGTCACTGCAGTGGAGAGGCAAGTGTTTGACTTCCTCGGCTTTCAGTGGGCACCGATTATGATCAACTTTTTACAGATAATTGCGGTTATTCTTGGCCTTTTTGGTACTATCCAGTATAGACCACGATACGTTGTTTTGGTGAGAGAACTTACTTTATTTCCAGCTCATTTTACATTTACTAAGATGAAATAACATTTCTAAGAACTATACAAACGAGACAACTGCAAATGTCACGTTTAATCACACAAAAAGGAATGGTTCCACCACAAAGCCTATATATGTTGATGCTTATTTCGTTATTTATCTTTCCAGTACCTGGTCTGGACACTGTTGTGGGTTGGCTGGAATGTTCTAGTAGGCTGTCTTTACCTGGACTTGGGGGGGCTTTCAAAGGTAGGTCTAACGGCAATGCATATGGCTGATAATTAGAGAGTCCCACAAGTTAGGCTAAATAACTACTACCTCCTTCATGTTGCCAGGGCTTCAAGTCCTTTCCTTATGGGTCACCTACAAAGTTAATTTGCCGAACTGCTCCAAGAATATATTTTATTATTGAAATGTTTTGGAATGTTTTCACATTTGGAGCAGGAACAGCTCATTTTACCACCCAGTATAAGAGCTTGTTTATTATATTTCTACATGCTTTCCTGTTCCCATTCAGTATTTGCTAACAACAGTTGTGTACATTCTTTGATGTAAATATCAATCCAAATAGCTATGTTGTGACATTCAATTTAAAACTTTTTTTCTTCTCCTTGCGTTTCCTGCTGCTGCTCTTCTTCACCTCCTCTTCCTCCTCCTCCTCGCCTCTCGGCTCCTTCTCTGGCTCCCTCTCCCTTCCATTGAATCCTCTGCGACCACCGCTCTTTTGAACCGCAGTAAGTCAACGATTGAGCAGCCAATGACGCGTTGTGTAATTGCAGGACAGCGACATACTGTCGCTGGGAATGTCCTCCCAGCAGTCCTGGTGGAGGGACAACGGTCCTGGGTGTGAGGGCAGGGACCTGCCTTCCCCTGCATGGCAGAGCCAGGAAAACCCAGAGCTGGTTACGGTTCTGAGCTGCTGGCTGGAATACCAATACATAGAAGTTCTGCAGTGCATCGTACAGCTGGTTCTCTCTGTGAGTATTCCCACTAAACACATGTGGCTCCCTGAAGGCTATTCCCACTACAATGCAGGATAAGAGTTGTCTGGTATCATATTATTTCGAATTAAGGGATTAAGATGATGTATGAAAATAAAAACTATTAAATAATGAGTATACATTTATTTCAAATGCATATGATTGATTTTGTTCTTTTTTACAGCTCCTGGGATTTATGTATGCCTGTTATGTGGCCAATACTTTGTCACATGAGGATGACAGCTGTGAGTCTATGTTCTGATTTTTACACCACATGCTTTTATCTGGGAAACGTGCATGCTTCATTACCTCTCTGAATGTAGTCATCATCATCATTTTCTTCTGATAGGATTAGTAACAAAACAAACTTAAAACACAAGGAAGCGTTCTCTAACCACCACAATGACATTGCTGAGCAGTGACACCATGCTGGCTTTGTGTTGACATTTCTTTTTCTCCTCCGTATTTTAGTCGATTTCATGGGTGAAATTCACCACCCATCTAAATCCCCGGATTTGTTCTTCTAATAGAAAGAAGACGATCAAGCAGGTACGACAGAATGCAGTCAAAAAACAGTTTGTTTCAAGTATCCAGTTTCAAAAGTCTGATGATATTATTATTGTAATTCATACATTTGTTTGTAATTTCGATTATTTTACTTTCTTAATCTATAGATAACATGTACGATACAAAAGAAGCAACTTGGCGAAGTTATGAAGCAATAGGATGAAACGAAGGAAGCGCGCTGGAGAACTTAATAAGTAATAAGTCCTTAATTAGTATTGATATTTGATGCCTTTGTAATACACACATCTTACGATACCCGACCCGTTTCAACACTAGGTGTATGTCACTGTGACGCATGCTTTGAGTGGGTACTGAGTACATTCCACAAAACAAATACAGCAGCAACTGTATCTTTACTGTGTATCTGTACTGTACATTAAGTAAACATTTATGTTGGTGTGTGTGTGTGTGTGTGTGTGTGTGTGTGTGTGTGTGTGTGTGTGTGTGTGTGCGTGTGTGTGTGTGTGTGTGTGTGTGTGTGTGTGTGTGTGTGTGTGTGTGTGTGTGTGTGTGTGAAAAGAGAAAAGAAAAAAAAATTAACACAAAATAACCTACCTCGTATTTAGTTTGTAAATGTTGGAGAATATTTATTTGTAGTTTGACTAATAAAAGTGACCATACTATTGACAGTTCAAGACAATCCTGTACTTGTGATATGTGACGTGATATGGTTTTACTATAAACACACAAACATGATCTCACGTGGACTTTCGTAAATGCCATTTCACCCATTTATCAAACAAATTAAAATGAAATAGGTTACTGGACTTTCAGGGCCAAGTGGGGCCCGTGAAGCGTCGAGGCCCCTGCGTCACTGACGTCACGTCCGTCCACCAGATCCCGGATGAGGCTGCCATTGGGGGAAGTGCAAAGTGCCACCGGAGCTGGATTTTGACGGTGTGGGGTTTACAGCGTATTGAAACCCCACTGAATTGATGCCGACAAGGGACCCCTCACTGTCATCGGACTGATCCTGAGTTCGATCTGATCCGCGTCACAGAAACTGTCAACATCGTAACGCAGAGCCGTACCCTAGCGCAGCTAACTAGCTAGCCAACTAGTGCGGCTAACTGTCCAACTGTTAGCAAAGTAACGCGCAGCGACGCTGCTCCGCTAGCGGAGCGACTGGACCAGAAACCTAGTTTTGGAGGAAATACGTCTTGCAAAGCATCCCTCCTGGTTTACCTTTCGATTGACGAATGATGTCTGCCGCAAGCATTGACCCCCAGGTAAGAAATTAAAACAAGCATCCAACCCGGGCCCTGGATTTTCCCCGGGAAGTGGGCTGTGCGTCCTGGACTCAGATGATGCGATGATGCCATTTATGCCAGGCTAACCAGCCTGCCTGCTTCTGGACGCTTTTGGAGATGGGTCGGCTTAATAGCAGCGAAACACAGTGCTCACCTGGGATGTGGACGTGGTTGTGCTTGTGTGAATAAATCATGTATTGCATAGTGAATCAGGAGATCATTGCACAGGTTGAGCTGATGGCATCTTGTGTCTTAATGTTTACTCGAACATAGATGTACAATGAATGAACTGGGCCTCCTCATTTGTCAGGAGGTCCAGCGATGCGCAGCACTTTAATAAAGCTTATAATCACAGGTGAATGCATAACAGCACATTAACGGTTCCCGTTTTTCCTTTTCACGGTATGTCAATATCGCCATCAAGTCATCAAAAGGGCAGGATGCTAGTAAAGGTGAGGAAACAAGATGTTATGCCAAATATCTTATTGTATGGATGTTGGATTGATTCATTTCTGAAATTTATATTTTTCTATAACTGACTGGTTGATTTAATTCAATTCCATCTAACCGCACATCGAGGCTTCAGTTGACTTACATTAAGGTTGACGTTTGACAGTGTGTATTAGGAAGTTTCCCACCATTTATTGAATATGCATCACTGTTTTCACTAAAAAAGGGTTATTTGTTGGGAGTGCAGATTGCCAATCCAGTTGTTGACTAGGAAACGTTAGGCTTATTATTTTACAGAATTATATATTTATTATGAATACATTATTGCCATTTTTACTATTTGCATAATATTTGTGGGCGGAGTAGCAATGAATAATAGTGTCATAAACCTGGCTGGTTAAAAGAAGTGTTATGAGTTGGACATGACTTAATATATTACTTACTATCATTACTAATTCATATGTTGAATAATGATTAAATTTCAGCCTTTCCTGTGTCGGTACAAAATGGCTCAATGCATCAAAAGGATACAGTCCATGACAATGACTTTGAGCCCTATCTCACCGGCCAGTCAAATCAGGTGAGGAACTTTGTTGTTGTCTGCTATTTTTAATACCATCTCTGATAGCGTTTCCGGTTATAGATGCTTTATGACATTACTGTAAGTTGCTTTGAACAGAAGTGACTTACAGTAATGTCTAATAGATGTCACATTGATGCACTGTGGTGGATTTGTGTATTAGAGAAACATCAATGTTTGTAGTTCTAGATTGTGGGACAGCACAGTTGTATGTAGGTATTTTGGATTGTCAAAAAAGTGCAATTTTGATAGATGACTTAAATAAATTGACTGGCGCCTTTGATGCAAAGTGTTTATACTCCAGTTGAAGTGAATTGTTTAGACACCATCTTCTCCTTCTTTTCCAGAATAACAGCTATCAATCCATGACAGACCCGTACCTGTCCAGCTACTATGCCCCGTCTATTGGATTTCCCTACCCTCTCAGTGAGGCGCCGTGGTCCACGGGAGGGGACCCCCCCATCCCCTACCTGACCCCCTATGCCCCCCTCAGCAACGGAGATCACCATTTCATGCATGACACTGTATTTGGGCAGCCGGGGGGGTTAGGTAGCAGCATCTATCCACATAGGTTTAACTTTTTTCCAGAGAACCCTGCCTTTTCAGCCTGGGGCACCAGTGGGTCTCAGGGCCAGCAGACTCAGAGCTCAGCCTATGGGGGGAGCTACAGCTACCCACCCAGCTCCCTAGGAGGCACACTAGTCCCCGACGGACAGACAGGCTTCCACAGTGACACGCTCAGTAAGGCTCCGGGCATGAATAGCCTGGAGCAGGGCATGCTAGGGTTAAAAATAGGAGGCGATGTGACAGGAAGTGGCTCTGGTGTAAAGAGTGTCGGCTCCGTGATCGGTGGCAGCGGAAATGTAGCTGCTGCTGTTGCCACAGGCAACGGTGGAACATCAATTGGAATGCCCCCTCCCAAGCCCACATCGTGGGCTGCCATTGCCAGTAAGCCTGCCAAGATGCAGCAGCTCAAGACCAAGACCAAGCCTGGCATGCCCATGACTGGTGGGATTCTACCTCCGCCGCCCATCAAACACACTATGGAAATCGATACGTGGGATAATAAGGGGACTGTTACAAAAGTGCCCCCTCCTTTGCCTCCCCACCACCAACATCAGCACCAGCCCCAGCAGCTTCACTCACACGCCCACCTTTCCCACAGCCTGCCCCCTCCCCCCCAGCAGTCCATACACTCTGCCCAGTCCCTCGTGCAGCAGATGACCCTGCAGGGTCCTCACCCCCCTCCTCCGCAGTCGTACCAGAACCACAACTCTGTGCCGCCGCCCCAGACCCGCTGGGTTGCCCCGCGCAACCGGAACCCGGGCTACGGGTGCGGTAGCTTGGACAGCAGCGGCTCCTCCGGCGGCGGGGGGATGGGCAACGGGGGCGGCGGGGTCGGGGGCATGCCCCCCCGGTCGGGCCCCGGGCTGGACTCCCACCCTGTGCTGGAGAAGCTGCGAGCGGCTCACAGCTACAACCCCAAGGACTTTGAGTGGAACCTGAAGAACGGCCGCGTGTTCATCATCAAGAGCTACTCCGAGGACGACATCCACCGCTCCATCAAGTACTCCATCTGGTGCAGCACGGAGCACGGCAACAAGCGGCTGGACGGGGCCTTCAGAGCCATGAACGCCAAGGGCCCCGTCTACCTGCTGTTCAGCGTCAACGGCAGCGGGCACTTCTGCGGCGTGGCGGAGATGCGCTCGCCCGTGGACTACGGCACCAGCGCCGGCGTGTGGGCGCAGGACAAGTGGAAGGGCAAGTTTGACGTGAACTGGCTGTTCGTGAAGGACGTGCCCAACAGCCAGCTGCGCCACATCCGCCTGGAGAACAACGACAACAAGCCGGTGACCAACTCCAGGGACACCCAGGAGGTGCCCCTGGAGAAGGCCAAGCAGGTGCTGAAGATCATCGCCACCTACAAACACACCACCTCCATCTTCGACGACTTCTCCCACTACGAGAAGAAGCAGGAGGAGGAAGAGGTGGGCATGAGGGTGGTCAACGTCTAAACGTCGTCACCTTCATTCATTATAAGAATGATAATGATACAAATTTCTATGTGTATGATGTGCTTTGCTGGATCCATGTACAACCAATCTATGAATGTATTTGTTCTGGGGATGTTGGAAACCATTTTGTTTTGTGTTCTTCAACAGAGCTATGAGCCTCCTCCGATGCAGAGCCGACCCCGGCTCGATCAGGTATGTTCAACTATTCTGATGGATTGGTTTTATTAGTCATGTTCTGGCTTATTTGGACGCCTGGGACCGTTGGTGGTTATGGAGCGTCAGTCTCCTGATGTCTGTTTTATTCCCATGCTTCATCATCCAGGATCGCCAGAATCGAAGTAAACAGTAGAAGGTGGATCCATACTTCTGCTTGGATGGACTTAATGATGTTTAGATTAAAGAAGAGAAGACCCTCCCTCCCTCCACCGACCACCACCACCACCACCACCACCACCACACACTTGGTTTTAGTGTCTTTGGCCAACGACGAGCATTAAGCCACTTTGATCATGGTTCTTAGTTTTCAAGATGTGTGTGCAGCCGGGATGAAGCCAGTTCACGAGTCCCACCAATCAAATCAGTTCAACGTTTTTTTGTTTTGTTTAACTCCTTGTGTTTTAGCCTTCTAGACCTTGATCTGCAATATGAAACCGTACATTCTCAATTAATATTAAGTAACAGTTATCTGCACGTCTCTTGAAAATCTCTTATCATCATGCTGCTGATTTTGTGTGTGTGCGTGTGCGTGCGTGTGTGTGCTTGCATGGAGAAGTGCTAATGTTGGGTGTTCCTAAGAGTGGACAAAATTTATTCAGAAATGTCTTTATGATTCTGGCCAGTTTATATTCATGTAGGACAAACAATTTCTGATATCTGTATACTCAGTTGCAGGATTTTCTTACTGTATGTGCAGTGTGTCTGGCTCAAAGGGTTGCACGTGCGTACAAATGATCATGTGAGAAGGTTGAGACATGAGAAGACATGAAGGTTAAGGAGTTACTCTGACTTTGTCACTTGGCCAATTACTGTTTGGGAAACCTATCCACGGTGGAGAGAAAACATGCCATTAATTTTATTTTTTCCAGAGCCTTAACATTTCTTTTCAACACTAGTGTTATAAAAAAAATGCAATGTTTGCTGTACTGTACCTCAAGTTTTACAGCGAGAGATTCAGGGAATAGATATTGTTTAGAGATAACACACCCTCTAAGGAGTTCCCTTATTTTAATTTTATTTATAAGGTAGAAATACAAACATCGTTTCGGTTCTTATTGAATATAAAGTATGCTTTTAATGTCCTCATTATCCATAATACAATAGCTGTTTCTTTTATGTTCTTCCCTGGCATTCCTGCAGGGCTGTCTGGTGTGCTAACGTATATTTCTGGGGACAATGTAGCATGTTCTGCTTTCATAGCTAAGCCTGTCACTTTGTTTTGTCGTTATGTTTGTTCTTTCTTAACATTATTAACATTTCTATAAACCTTCCACATCTTCCTCAGAAGACTTTAAGCTTTAATGTACCGGCCATGCTAATTGAGTATGTCTCAAAAGTTAATGTTACTGATTTATTGTTAGTGTATGAGTAACCAGAGAGTAGTCTATATGGTATACGTGCGTGACTTATTCTTTCTTTACTTTTTCCGGGTCTTGCTTGCTTGTGTATGTTCGTATGCGAGTGTGAAAGACAGATGTATGTTATTGAGGAATCTTGAGGAGTTATATAATGGTAACAAAATATTAAAAGAAAAATGTTTAAGTCTCCCTCTTCCCCCCCACCCCAACCCCTCCCCCAAACAATTAAATATACATTGTATAAAAGCTCACTATCACATTCTTAGATTTGATCATGGTCATTAAAAGTATACTTATCTGTTATATGTATTATTTGCTTGGTTCCTTTGCTAAATGTGTATATGTATAGAACAACAAGCAAAGATATATTCATCACTGTGTCATCGACATCCTTGGTATTTTATAGTCTCTGTAGGACGTGACAAGTGACATACATGAAGTTTCCCACGGGTTTTTGGTCAGATTTCTTCATGAAAAACTTTTAACCGTATGAATCGTCCGGTAGTTGAATCCTTGATTGATGGTTTGAATCATATTAGTGAAAATTCATCACATTAACAAGAATATTAAAGAGTCATTTATTGAGGTGTTGTTACTGTTGCCTGAAGCACCCCTGATCTCTGCAGAATTAGAACATAAAGGGGTATAGTTTGTGACCGAATTGCCGACCTCTACCTCGTTAAAAAACACAATAGGCTTGAACTGAAAATGACACGTCAATTATCTATCCTATGGCACTGAATGAATCCTGTCAAAGAAAACTACATAGGGAATCTATACCTCTATGACTTTAACATCGTATTGGTCAATAACATGACGAAGTATCACAAATTATAAATAATAGTAGGCCTATGTCCATTTAAAGCCCTATAGGCTAACTTTCAATGTAGACACATAATATATAATCTTGTCAGTTTAAACCTTAAAGTCAACTGTCCAGCTTGTATATACAATTATTTACTTAGTTAAGTCAAATCTATGTCCATTAAAAGATTAACCTGTTTCAATCTGAGACATGCATGCGTGCAACCAAAAAACCAAAAGGTAGGCCTACTGCAGCCTACTGCTAATACTTAAACGAGTCCAGCATGATGCAGAGAGAGCTGCGGGGTAATGATAATGACATCATTTATCAAACATCCTCGAAATAACCCAATATCCATTTTATAATGAGGAAAAAGCCTTGTGTAAATTGAGTGCAGTCGATCATGGTCATTGAGTGCGGTCCATATGCTGGTGGTCGTTGACAATGCCGCAGAGGACCCCTCTCTTGGCATTCACCGCGTGCCTTAATTGTATTGGGTATTAAATCAAGGTCCGCTGTGAACACGAGGAGTGGCAATCCCTTCCATTGTAGTCAATGCCGTAGTAGAGCACTTTCCCAGAGGATGTCAAAGACGGGGATCATCGCAGTGGACCACATCTTCCCAAGGATGAGAGTGGAAACAGGAATGCGCTAGAGTAGAGCCAGCTAGAGTAGAACCCAAACACAGCTAACACCAAACGTGCATGGAGGCTTTCACCACGCTGTCTTCGCCATTACCCCAACCACGTCGTGTTTTACCTGAGTTTGACTACAGGTTGAAAAAATAGAAGATTCAGTCTACACATCGGATCATGGATTCGTCCATATTTCTATCTCCCCCCAAAAAACACCGAGTGTTTGTAGTCGTTTCTCCGACGTCCCAAATTCTATCCGATGGCGCATGCGCCCTCGTGCCACAGTTCGAAATGACAATAGCATATTTGAAGATGTGTTGAGAAGGTGTGACTATCAGAGCAATACACTGCTGAGTGTAACTGTTGTTATTAACTGGTAAATCCATCGTCAATAATAGCATACACTTAAGGCGACAGAGCTACCTTGGGTTCATTATTTACCAGAACGGGGAGGATAATAACAGTCCACCAGAGCCAGACAAAGCCCGTTTCAGGCGCACGATCTGACGATCTTATTTCTACAGGCCTCTAAATAATAAGATGATTTGCAAATTTGGAAGTCGAGAGGACATTTCTGCCTACAGAAGTTTGATTGTACGCCCTTTCTCGTTTGATGAATCAATAAGTAGACGTCACGCAATACATCATTATTCGCCATGCAGCCACCCCTTCCATCGTGTGTATGACCGTTTGGATTTGATGGCAATGGTGGACTGTTAACCCCTAGGACGCTGTTGGCTAGCGCTGACCATGGTGCTAACGACGAAGCCCCTCACTGAGTCCTACCGCCAGCAGCCGTGGGCTGAAGGTGGCAAAAAATGATTTGAATCAACAGAAATATGTTATCAATTGATTTGGAGTCAGATTGGTCCGATACGCACGCTCGCAAACACAGAGACACAGACCCACACACATAATTGAAACCGGATTTGCAGCACTTCCTTATCAGTAGTTATTATCAATATAAACGTATATTATTTCCACATAATATATATTTCAATATTAGATAATAATCTATCTATAGTCTATTTTAAATTGATTCAGGCTGTTTACTTGAGTTTGTGGATAAATAATGCATCTAAACTAGACCATTCTTTCGTTTTGACTTCATCACACATTGGAAAGGTTGCCACATGTCAGTAGTGAAGTCTTTTTTAATTTTTACATACACAATCCAACACAATTTACTTTCAAGTGTGCAATCAGTAACATGAATACTACATCTGATTGGCTTGAAAACATTGTCTCAATGTTTTCAATATTGACAATTCCTTCGAAACCCATTTACTTGAAGCCATACACATAGTTGTGTCTCTTCAGATCATACATCTGCTAGTGTAACTCTCATCTGTGAAAACCAGCAGGCAGATGGCAGTTAAACCATAGAATATTCAGCATCATTTTGCCCAGTAATTACAGACGTACAATGTACGTAATTGGTTGAGGCTAGTGACACCCTACGAATCACCTTCCATTTCATAGGACGTGTGAAGCGCACAATAGGCCCTCCCATTGGAAGAGATTGTCAAATGCAAGAGCATTGTGATGATCAACATGCATCAAAAAAAGTTGAAGAATCCCTGTAAGTAAGTCTTAGTCTGATAAAACTCAAACTGGTCAGTGCATTCTGTGCATGTCTTGTGTCCGAGAAGACATTTAACAGAGTAGAATGAAATAAAAAAATACATTTAGTTTCTATTGTATTCGTGATTCGTTTCATGGTGATAGAATATACAAAATGCTTAATTGTTATGCTTCCCTGATCAATTCCCTGACAATCCCTATGAATACCCTATCCATTGAAAATCATTTGAGGTTGTTCTTGCAAAGAGAAAAACATGAATAGCACCATTAACACATATTATACAAGACATTTATAAATATTGATATTTGTGAGGTTCAACTAACTACACATTTAAGTATTCAACAATATAAAAATAGGATGCCCAATCAAACAAAAGGGTCAGATGATAGTGAGTCTGCAGTTGTCCTCCAGGTCGACCCGTTTGGTGTCTCCCAGCAGGAGGAACCATCCCAGGCCGGTGATATTTATAAGGGTCAAGAGGCTGAAGACCAACGCATAGGACCCCATCTGGATCAGGTAGCCAGAGAAGGAAACCAGCACTACACCTAAGGAGAAGATACACACACACACACACAGATGGTGTTTAATAACTAGAGTGTCTCCAAAAGATTTCAAAGGAAACGTCTTCATTAATTCTCAGACATACCCATGAAGGCACTGCACATATTCATGAAACCTGTTGCAAATAAGATAGAAAGACGTCAGAGATGTGAGCGGTGAAACTCCTCATTATACAGAAGGAAGAAGGAACAAAGGTTCTTTATGACCTACCATAGAGGGCCCCGGCATACGATGGGGCGAGGTCCTGCACGTTGACGGACACGCCGCTGTTCAACACATCAACAGGGGAAGTCAGAACCATTTCATCATTCACATGTAAATGTACAATCAATTCAAAGAGCAGACACCATTGTCCAAAATAGACAGGAGAAAAGTGAGAACAATCAAAGAATACAATAAATATTGGACTATATATATTCAATAAGGACTAGGGTTTCCTGATATAAGCAGGACGGCTGTGGTTTTCAAAGGAAGGGTAACTTTTGTACAGTTTCTTGGCAACACCAAGTAGTGGTTAAGGGTGTAAGGGTGTGAGTTTGATCCCTTGAGTAAGATGCCTCACCCTACCTGCTGCTTAAGCAACTGGTGTTACAGCCAGTGGCTTTGGATAGAAGATACATGAATTTAAAAATATAATATGAAATAAAACAGCCTTGTAATAAAGGCATACAGTCGTACTCAATGAACAGTACGTCTACGTTGACATTTGCACATATGCAAATATAAAAATATAACATTTGTACTACACAGCTGAGAGACTGTGCAGTCTTTATGGAGCTGCCTAGCTCATCCTCCCCCTGAAGAACTGCTCGGCAACAGAAAAGCCTTTAACAATTTATGCCACCATTTTGAGGTGACATTTAATAACCAGCGTTAGTAAATGGCTGAGAGAAGGATGGCATTACATCAAGTCTTGGCGCAGAGTACTGTCTTAAGCCAAAAGGCTGATAGATAATTACATGGTGTAGCAAGGTATTCATAGGACCAAAAACAAAATACTTAGCTATGTGACTCATGCCTCTTGAAAACAAATGAGTAAACATTTGAAAAGCCCTTGAAAATTCAGTTTCAAGGGAAGTCTCTGCCTATGGAAAGGGCATAGCATTCCACATATTTCCCAGAAAACAAGTTCAATTTAAAAAACACGGGCATTGCCAACGGCAAATACATATTGACCGGCTGTCTTTGAACTACACACCTGCTGTTGAAGGTACTGAGGCCCAGCACCGCAGAGATGGACATCAAGGTGGAGAGGAAGGATAAAGGCCTACAGAGGATGATGACGAACACACTCGACATGCCCATGGCTATGGACTGAGCAGTCAAAAAAGGAGCACAGGATTATGGGAGATATAACAACCTCAGGCTTGGGCAGGACTAGGATTAGTAACATATAATGCAGTAATTGTTTTCCACATTCCAATTGAGGTGAAGTTAAGATACATGGCAGATATTGTCCAGAAAGCTTACAGTTAAAATAATGAACATGGCATGCTACATTGTGTGTCTCATTGTGTGCATTGTAAAGTTGAGTTACCTGGTTTATTTTCCTTACAGATGTCCGACAATATCCTAAAGCAAGAGAACATTGATTCACATTTGAGAGTCTTTTAATTTTGTTCCTTAACCATTGTCAGAATCAATGGGAAAATACGCACCTCTGTTGCTGAGGAACTCTGAAAGGTATCCTCCACACAAGGAACACAGGAGCGCAACAAACCACGGGACGAGATTATACACCCATTCCTAAAGCGGGTACACAGTGGGAAAGGTCACACCACAACCATTCTGCAGCGCTTCCGTGTGACATTAAGCAAAACTATATCCACCACATGACAGCATGCCAGAAAATACATTACGTTGCCACAAAGAAAAGAAGGTAATACCATAGCATCTGGGAAACTATCTTTGAAGAATGTGGGCAGCCAGGAGAGCAGTGTGTAAGAAGTGCTGCCGTGACACATGTGAGCAAACACCATGGCACTGGAGGGGGCCAGGGAGACAGCAGGTAGTGTGAGTGAGACTATTACAGGAGTTTAAAAAGGCCATGTTAAGATGAAGGAGGAGGAAAGCACTTTGAACATACCACACAGGTCTCTTCTTCAGAAGGCCCAGCCAACGGAATCTGGAAATGCTCTGGAATGAAACCTTACTTGAGAGTAGATGTTTGGGAAGAAGTTGCCCTAGGTGACACAAAATGATACAGGACATGTTAGATTGACAGCATTGAAGCAGGGAATGAGCGATGCCATTTTAAACAAAACTTCACTGCACGGGAAGGGCCAAAACATGTATTCATCAATCCCAGAATTATAATGGTTGCCTTGCCTTTCAAAAGATACTGCCACACGATGAGTGCCCAGAGTGCAGCCAGTAAACCAGTAGCATAGAAGACCATCTCCCAGCCGTACCAGTCTAGCAAAAGGGAACCAGCCCCTCCAATCAACAATGTTCTGAAACAAATGTAATACTTGCAAAATGACCAATGCATTCGTTTATGTATTTATGTTAACGATTGTGTGTTCTTCAAGTGTATAAGGGGAGAGAGTCATTTCTCGTACCCAAGATAGCAACCACTTCCAGCAAGGCTTATCAAAAAAGGTCGTTCTTCTTCCACAACACGCTGGGAGCAAAGGCTGGACACAGAGGGGTAGAAGACACCTGCAACAGAATGGCTCATTCACTCAAGTAGGCACTAAAGAGGATTGCATAATGTGTTTAAAGGGGGATTTGCAATGGATATACTGTAGTAGAGGGAAGTTAAGTCTGACCGATAAAATTTGTCCTATATGCATTCTTTTAAGGACTTCACATACATTAATTATGACATAATTTTCCCAAAATGATAGATATTGCTTTGGTCTAAGACAGAACATTTTTATACCAGTACTGACCCTGTAACAGTCCCATAAGGAATCTTCCTATTGTCATGGCAGTCACAGAGTGTAGTCGCCAATGTCCAAGTAGAGGTGTAGCGGCTGTGATCACAGCCCAGGAGGCTGTTGAGAAGAATAAGATCCTCTCTCCTCCAACTCTGATTTTTTATAGGAAACCCCAAAAATATTGACGTCAACGCTGGTCAAAAAGAAATGTTGTATCATTTGATGTTCTATGGGCAAAGTTAAAGATAGAAGATAACTGAATCATTGGCTAACTTGTCACTGGCGTGGCCCCCCAGGATCTGTGTTAAACAGTAGCCCCAGTAGAATCCTCCGAGAACCAGCCCCATCTCTGTCTTGCTCCAGTGAAATGTTGCCGCCATCGAGACAGCACAGATGGGCATGGCCATCCTCGCACAGTAGAGTAGGGAAGTGCCCAACAGCAGCATCAGAGTCCATTTTCTAGCTAGTGGTCTAGGAGCATAAAGTTGTAAATCAAGGCCAAGTACGTAACCAGGTAACAGAGTCAAACTTGTATCAGCAAAGTAGTCAAACAAGGACGAAGAAAACTCACCTGGGCCACAAATTTTGTCCCACTGGAGAAGGCTCAGTATAATTATTTTTCGTTTTCAGGTGTAGATCAAACGTGTTATTACAATTTTCTAACTCGCGACAGTCCGCCATTCAGGACATACAGTTTGTCTCGGTCCGTTCCTAAGCCCTCTCTCCAGCATTGAAGAGATTTGTTAAAGTATGCAGAATAGTTGCCAGACTGCCTCAGGCAGACCAGTCTGACAGGTACAACTTGTAGGGACGACCTCAGCCTGTTGTGATTCGCTGTAAAGGCTGCAGTGAAGAAGAAACACGTCAGGGACTACGTGGCAGAATGCAAATATTAACAAGTGGCTCAAACAACATAACACAAATAAATAAAAGTATGATTTGCAAGTTTTGTTTGTTTATTTTAATATTTGGAAATCTCTTAAAAATGTTGAATAATAAAAGGGATGTGAACTTTATGGGTAACACCATTTGTAAACAATATCTACAATGAGGCTCAAACAAACCAGCAGCAAGAATAAACGTTCAAAATAAAACAAAAAGCACAAAAGCACTAGTTTCCACTGTGTGTGTGTGTGTGTGTGTGTGTGTGTGTGTGTGTGTGTGTGTGTGTGTGTGTGTGTGTACAAACACACACACACAAGCATTTTGTTAAAGTTACAGGGAATAACAAATGGTAAATACAATAATTGGAAATAAACATTGCAGTTGAAATAATTCACAATGCCAGTCAGATGTAGGCTACTAGTTTAACAAACCCAGTACCCAACGTTAGAACCAACCATAATCACAGGGTGGGGCTGAACATTGTGTGTATAAAGAACTCTAATGCCTGTCAAAAAGCAAGTCTTACAAATCTTCACTTCATTGATCAAACCACATATTAACAATTATTTCCATTTCAAATTCAACTTCCATACTGTAACAAATCTGAAGCCTTATGGGGCGAAAGTATTTATAAAAGGAATTGGATGCCATTTCAGACACATTTATATCATAAATGATGCTTTATAATATATGAATAATACTATGTAAGCCTGTGTGTATAAGTTGACATGGTGATAAAGAATGATTCAAAATGATCTCTTTAGGAATCAAGAAAGGACATAGAATTAAATATTGTTGAGGGAAGGAACCTCCCTGTTATAAATACAACGATCAAAAAGAATTCCTTCTCTTTATACATTATGCCTTACCTGGTCAACACACAGTCATTGACTGCTTATAAATTAGGGGTATAGAAAGAGTGGTTGTTGTGAGTGTTGTATCTTTCACTTAGGGTCCTCAATGGTGCCCTTGCTAAGGTCAGTCATCTTGGGGTACTTGACTTTCTTCTGATCCAACTCGTTTTGAGCCCAGAGCAGCAATTTAAGCAGTTTCGCCAGCTTGGGGGTCGACTCCCTGTTTTCATAGTCCAGCACAGCTTGATTCACTTCACTCCACACCTGCACAATAAGAAATATCTTGCGATTAAAATCCTATAAACGACCAAGTGGAGGTCTATGATGTGCAGCCACAATATTAATACCATCTCACCTTTTGGCGCTGCATCATGTTAAGCAGGTCTCCAAATGGAGAATCTTCCGGGTTGTCAAAGGCCAGGAGGGCCAGCGTTCTCTCCATCTCTGTCAGACACTCTCGACTCTCCTCCCCCTGCTCGGCCAACTGTGTCTGGGCGAACTCCAGCGCTGACTCAGTCTCCCTCAGACGGATTAACTCAATCAGATGCTGCTGCTGCAGGATGCAAAGAGCATGCAAAGTAAGACTTGAGTATATCAAGCCTTTGGCTTAGTTTTTCCTTAACAGTCAATGAGAACCCTTTGATGTTACCCACATGGGGAAGGGAACATTAACAGCACATATTAGCACCCAACTTCTGCAGGGCTGTAGAGCTAGGACTAACTTACTCTTGATCACGTGATAATTCATAACTCATGGAACTAATAATTATCCTATGTAAATTAGGGTGACCAGTTTTCAGTTTTCAGTGACCTGTCCCCGGCTACTGCTGTCCCCGGACATGTCCCCGGATTTTGACTGTGACTGAAAGATCCAACCCCCCCCCATCAACAATCCCACCCGCCCGCAAACCCCCCCCCCCCCCCCCCCATCAACAATCCCGCCAGCCCGCAAACCCGTACCACCCCACCCCCCCGTCAACAATCTCGTCCGCCTGCAAACCCGTACCACCCCCCCCCCCCCCCGCCCACCCCCCGTCAACGATCCCGTCTGCCAGGGTAAGGGCAGTGTCCCCGTTTTAGTTTTCGATGACACTCCAAACACTACATGTTTGGAGGTTTTCACACCGCTGAACCCAAAATGTCCCCAGATTTTGTCTCAGAAATCTGGTCACCTTAATGTAAATTGTCACCTTGTGACTGGTAGACATACCTGCAGATGGAAATACAAGTAACGGTTGGTGTCTAGCAACTCTGGATGTAAGCTATTGATGAGAGCGATGGCTTCCTGTATCTGCCCCTTCAGGATCATCTCCCTGATCTTTATCCTCTCGTCCAGGGAGTCCAGGTCTACACTGGGTTCAATTCCAGACTCCAAGCGAAACTTCTCTGCAGCCTCCTTAAATCCCTCTTGAAAAAACGAAAATACAAAGAGAAAAAAAGGATTGAAGTTCTCTCTCTCTCTTCCCCAAAATATGAATATTGGTATACAATGGTGACGTGAGAACCATGGTTGGGAGGCTTGACGCCATACCTGTTACAAGGTAATTCATTATAAGTCGATTCATATCTGCTCTCTGAATGTGCACATTATTCAGCTTGTCCATCCACTCCTCCTTCGTGATGTCCTCTGGCTTTTCGGCATAACTCATCCTTGATAACCTGCACAGTGGACATGTCATTGTGAAGATGAGCAAGACTGACACAGCTTGGTCGCACTGAGTATATACACATACTGGCCTGTTGCAAATATATCTGAACAGAAAGCAATAAGCAAATAAAATTAAGCACTTCGATTTGGAAAAATGTTCAATGCGACTAACCATACTTGGTTGGCATTACGTATCTAAAGTCGGCCTCATCTTCAATGCATTGGGACACCAAAACAAACTCATTTCCCCACTCTTCTAACGCCACAGCTAGTTAGCTGTCTGTGTGTTTCTGTCCAACCTACCGTGTAAAACAGTCCAACGATTACCCTTACAGGCGCACGCAACAAAACATAAAGTTGTTCATAAAAGTAGTTTTGTAATGATTGAACTAGAAATATATATTACGGATTACAAATCTATACCTTTTAGCCAGGCTAGCCTTCCTAGCTAATAATAGTCCAATCTCGCGATACCAGAACCCCGGCCGGTAACTCCCCGATTGGCTGAGAAAATTATGTCAATGATGTCATGGTTGCCAAGGCGCAGTGGCCGATCAAATACTTATTTGGGTTATACCTATAAAATATCATACATACCTTTAAAATAATCAGTTGAATGGCACCATTACATTATATCTATGACTTGAATTATCTTCTTTTGTATTCTTATTGTATTATACAATATACGATTAATTGTTTCTATATTATAAAATGTTCAATAGACATAGGCCTCATTGATTCAAATGCATTAGGACTGTGCTCAAGACATTGGTCAGTGCTCAAACAATATTGATGTTTGAGTTTACTAATGCTCAATCATAAGGTCAATAAGTTAATTGATTATTTTCTTATATATAAAGAGTGTATTGTGCATTGTGATCAGATTCAACTTTTAAGAAAAATCCCTATGAATTTCAATGTATTGTTGTATTACAGAAAGGATAGAATAGGTATGTATTGGATACATCTTGATGCACCTACATATGAGAACCCCTGATTCCATGATGGTTTATTTTGCTTTATTTGTTTATTGTAGTTATGGTTCGGCCAGTATATGTGGATCTATAATTGCATTTGTTATGTTAATTTTATAATAATAGGGAGACCATTCTGTCACTTTCTTGCTAAATAAAGGCCTATTTCCGCTCATTTAGTTGTAAAGGCTCTTCTTTAGTCAGATCAGGAGAGGGTTCGAGGGACACTGTGTCTATAGTTATGAAACAGTCTGGTTCTATAATAAAAGGTGAGATAATTTGGTGGTTACTTCAATAATCAATTTTTTTTTAATAATCAAGTTATCTGCAGCCCAGTAAGTCACTCACCTAGTAAGTTAGAACTTACTAAAGGCTTACTTACGTAAACAGAAATCAATAGAATAGCATCCATAGCCCAGTAACCTAGGTAACTAAACCAAAAGCCATACTAACTCTACTACATTGCCATGCTATGTGAATATTCAAAATTATATTTTGATAAAGATTAAGTATTGATTCTGGATCTGATCACTACTTTGTTAAATTTAGTGATCAGATCCAGAATCCAGAATCCAGAAGTGAATATGCTAATTCATGGTGTCTTATGTATGAAGTATTTAAGCTTAATATTCAATATATTCAATAGTCAATAATATTCATAAAGCTTAATTAATCTTTATGAATATGCAAATGTATATGTGGTGAAGATGAAGTTTGGAATCTGGATCCGACCCATCCATTGCTGAGCTTAGTGGCTAACACCGAACTGAACCACACCGCTCGGTGGAAATGAGGCATAAGCATGATCACATTTTGAGAAGATGTAAGATACTTTTTTTGGCCAAATTATCCTCAAATAAGGTGTGTATGTATTCTAGTCATGTTTCCCTCAATAAGGTGGGCTATACTTATAGTCATGTTACCTCTTATCGGGCACCCTGTATATAGCAGATCATTGTATCATAGACATGGGTAATAGGGTACATCTTTGTATGTAGTCATGTTATCCATGTTCATTGATTGATGCACCTCAATCAGGGCCTAAACTTTCGGTCAAATTTAAGGTGATTGATGTTGTTGTTGTAGACAATCAGTGGAGCTTTTACACTGGAGTTTGAATAGAATGCCCACATGTAACTTTCAATGACAACACCTTGAACATCATGTTTGCTGCACATAACATTTGTTGTTGGATTCAGAGCGTTTGGAGAGGCTATGGCTCAGTCTGGATGGAATTATATTAAATTCTTACATTTTAATAAAAAATTAAGATTTTTGACTACTAGAAGCTGAAGGAGCACAACGTAGGCTAGACATTCAACCCATCACCCTAATCTTCTATCAGAGTTATATCATTATACCATATTTATATCAATATTAAATACTACCGACCAGCAGGTCGGTTTGCAAAACGTGTGATATATTTGCATTGGGTTGACTAGTTACCAAACGTCGCAGTTTCGTGGTAAATCAGCAAATGGATGCACAGCTTCCACTGGTTCAAATGACCCGCTGGAACCATCTGAAGATGCGTGAACCACGTTACTGTCGAGCTTTTGGACCCTCCATTGACGCAACTCTATCTTTCTACGGCTCTGCGCATAGGCTATGCCTGGTGGGGTCATGGGGGGAGGGGCTTATGCATTGCTGCAGCTGGCCATGGTTGTGTGTGTGCTGGGAATCTCATAAAGTGGGCTGGGCAACCTTAGTGAAGCACTAGCCTATAGCTGAAATAATAGGCTGCAGGAATATATATTCTTCTACGTGTTAGAGGCGACTGAAAGGTAAGATCGCCTCCTCATAGATTGTATTTTTGCTTATTGACACCCATCCCACAATGTCCTTGAACAATAATGCTGACAATCCCTGTCCTGTCTTATATGAAGAGCAGGCCATAAAGCAAATCAACATGGATGCTGTGCGCTAAAGCAGTGCTGCTGCTGCTGCTGCTGCTGCTGATGCTGCTGCAGAGATTATGCTTCAAGCATCGTATTTTCATACCGTAATCCTTCATATAGATTATGTAGAGGGGGCTACACATTATTAAGGCACAGTTTGCAGCATATTTAGCACGGCGTATGTCCTATTTCTAATACGGTTAAAAGCTAGAAAGATGGACGGCATTGGGACATCCTAATCGGCTCTGTCAAAAAGATATCGGTGAGGGATCATGTGTATTTCTGGATATATGATATAGCATGTAGCACTATACAATCAGCATGCCTGTTGGCTTAATGTCAACGATGCGCTTAGTAACCTATATGGTTGTACAATTGTCCTGGTATGTTGTCTGTTTATTTACAATCTCCATGAGGTAATTTGATCCTTAACACTATCATGTATGTAATAAAACGAGACTGAGGAGCTGAATTGATTGTGTTTAATCAGAATAATATAGAGATTTCGCAATATCACTCTACCTCCATTCATTCTAAAGAGCCTTAAGGCCAATTCAGCCTTCATTAGCCAGGTAGCTTTTAGCAAATTACCACGACCATTGATTTACAATCCATGACATTGGACTTTTTCATTTAGGCATAATTAAAGTGCTAATCAGAATTTATTTATTTTGTTGTTAACTGTTCTACTTCTCTCTACTCTATGTAAAAAAAATAAAAAATAATGCTAATAATTATAATAGACTATAGGCCTACAAATTAAAACAGTTTGAGACACGACATCATAGGCCTAACGTTTCATGGTCTGTTGGGCTTTAGGTGTGACGCAATGCTATAGTCACGTCACGTTTATAAAGCTTTTTTTATTTCCCGTTGTGTCCAGATTGTGGATTTAAGACACGATGACAGCAGAACAGCAGAGGCAACGGTCTCTGTCCACCGCTGGTGAATCTCTTTACCTCACGTTAGGAGTTGAAAAAGTAGCCACACCTGATGACATCAAGAGGTCTTACAGGTAAACCATTCCGTCAAACTTACATTATTCACCATTATCCAGGTTACCAAACCTATCACTAAAAACATAAAAATAAAATAAAAATACTTTACATTTTTTCCCCCACAGAAAACTGGCATTGAAGTTTCACCCCGATAAGAATCCTGACAATCCGGAGGCTGTAGACAAATTCAAGGAGATTAACAACGCTCATGCAATTCTCAACGATCCGACGAAGCGTAATATATATGACAAATATGGCTCTCTGGGACTGTATGTGGCTGAACAGTTTGGGGAGGAGAATGTGAACACATACTTTGTCCTGTCAAGCTGGTGGGCAAAGGTAAGACAAATTCCTCCTGGGTAGGCCAAATGAATACACCTCCTGTACTACTACTACTACTACTACTACTATTAGTACTACTACTACTACTACGACTACTGCAATGACTACTACTACTACTACCACTAGGACTACTGCAATGACTACTCCACCTACTTATACTACTACTTTGGCTTCTGCTACTGCTACGACTACTGCTCCTACTGTACTACTCCTCAGACGATTGTACTAATACAGTATTAGTACAGAAGGAGGAGTAGTCATAGTACTAGTATAATTACTTATATTTATATGACAAATAATTATACTACTACTACTACAACAACCACCTTGACTACTACTACTACTAATAATAATAATAATAATAATAATAATGGCAACACAATCTTACACAGGGGAAATCTATATTCTCCCTTTTAATCCAAACCTGTGTTCCCGGCTCCCATCAGGCGCTGTTTGTGTGCTGTGGCGTGGCCACCGGCTGCTACTTCTGCTGCTGTCTGTGCTGCTGCTGTAACTGCTGCTGTGGCAAGTGCAAGCCCCGGCCCCCAGAGGGCCAGGAGCAGGAGTTCTACGTTTCCCCAGAGGACCTGGAGGCCCAGTTGCAATCCGACGAGAGAGGTTAGATCCTTCCCATTCCCACTCTATCAATGCATGTCCACTGGCTGCCACTGTGCAGACACCGGTCAATACTGACGGTTTCCCTTCTTCCTGTCCTCTCACACAGAGGCCGGAGGTGACCCTATCGTGCTGCAGCCGTCAGCGACAGAGACGACCCAGCTGACGTCGGACGGTCACTATTCCACCTACCACACTGACACCGGCTTTAACTAACCTAGTCTTCCTCTTGGCCCACGGTCCTGCCTGCTTCCCTGTTCCACATTAACAAGATAAAAGAGAGAGGGCCAATCTGTTTCAACTTTGGAGAGTGGTGCTCTGCACCAGGAAAGGGACAAGCCAGCATGGTCCACCAAAGGAACTAATGAAGTCGCATCATTCACACCATCCCTGATTGCTCTACTAGCAATCCGCCCCCCCCCCACCCCACCCCACCCCAAACCCCATAGAAAGAAATTATTGCTTCCTTTTATGTTTATTCTTTTGTATTTCTGCGCCTTTTACCTAGCCTCCCCCCGTCTCTTTCCTACATTTTTCAAAATGGTGTGAATGCATGCACTGTTTAACGACCACTGTTCCCATTTCTTGTTTTTCATTTGTAATTTTTTTTTGAAAAAGAAAAGAAACAGGCAATTTTAGTGCAATATGTTCTCATGAGTGTCATTCAACTAAGGTGAGGTTGATGTTTTAATGCAAGGCGAATAGAGAGTGGATTGGCTCAGGGAGGTGTAAAGCTTGTTGTCGTTGGTGGTTTATGCCATCGGTCACCATCCAAGAAGAAGAATCGTCTTTTATTCATGGATGTTCAATTTAAATTCCTAATGTTATTTATTCATTGTCGTCCTTAACTCATGCCATTGTCCGACCTGCAACCTGAGGCACTGTGTTTGTTGTCTTCGCTGTGCTCCCTTGACTTTGTTTTAATTGTGAGACATAAAGATGTTAAGGTAGATAATTAGACTTTAGTCTATCAGTGTCCCCCCCTTCCAAATTCCTGTATAAACCAGTAGGAAGTGCTGTTTTGACATATAATTCTGTCAACCATTAGATTGGTACATTTTTAATTTGGGAGTGTGTTTTTAAGGTTATAATAACAGATGGCACAGTTTCAGTAATACTGTCATATCAGTGATTTGCTCCTCATTCTTAAGTCCATATAAGATCTGGCTAGCCCAGTTGTAATCAGATGCTTCCTCTCCCATGTTTTTGTCAAAGATATAAATAATCAGATCAATGCATCACAGTAGGGTGTAGTTCTTTTGATAAGTTGGCATCTATTTGGTGTTGCTATACTTTGCCCAACTGTATGTTGATGTGTGAACTGATATTACCGTAACAGCACTGTATGGAGCGGTTCTAATAAGATGTGTAGATTAAGAAGAAGAATTAATATTATTGTCTGCACAGGTTTACTGCACAGGTCATTTTATTTGATTCAAGCTGTATTTACTGCATTTTGTCAGTTCCAAATTTCACATTTTTGTCTGGGAGTAAGGTAAAGACTGTCGATGGGAAAAAATATATATTACCTTACATTCATGTTTTTGTAAGGATTTGTTGTGAGTGGTTGAGAATTACCGTCATCCTAGTCTTATTTTTGTATTTTGAAAATGAATTAACAGTCTTTGACTTGATTACAATGCTGTGATGGTTTATCATTCCTGATTTATAACAGTACTTGTAAACACATATGCTCACAGTACATGTTATGTGTGAGCTAGCATTACAGGCAGCTCTAAATAGAATGACAAGATATCATAGAATATGCATATATACCATCATCACAAATTTTCCATAGATGCCAAACTGTTGTCTCTTTCATACCTGTTAATAATGTGTTCTACTAGTTTACAATGGGTGAACTCCTATTGCCTACCCTCTGCTATTAAAGGTATGGGTGTTGACCTCTGTGGCTCGTTTATGAGGTTTCCTGTTAACTGATATAACATTGATGTACCTGTCATGGCTTTTCATTGAGATAGTGGAAATGCTAATGTAACTGTTCTAAGTTGAATGCAATGTCTGTTCAGATAATGACAAAAAAAACTACGATCAGTAAAAATGGTTCCATAAAACATAATATATAGTGTAAAGATAGTGAAATGGTTATATGATGCATTTTTTGAGTATTGTTTATTTCATTATTTGTCACATTATGGATGAAAATTGGCCATGATTTCAAGTGATATGGTGTTGTAATGTGGCCATTAAATTTTGCAAGGCATTGTTTAATGGTTCAGGTTGCTTGTACATACACTTTGCTCATATAAAGTGTATATTTCTTGACGTTTATGTTGTAGCATGGTAACTGTGTGTCTGAAAGAAAACATATGGATCATTGATCTGATTTGCTGTTGTTGAGTAAATGTTCCTGAACATTTTGGCTTGTGTCCATTTGTTATTATTGAGGTTTAAAAAACAAACTTACTAATTCACATATATCAACATAATCAATAAGTTAAAAGGAATGTGATATGTCTGATAGGGATTCAGTTGAAATAAAAATAAAAATAGTAATAATAATATGAATCCAATTATAGCCAAATTGGTTTAAAACAAATCAAAATTTTAGAAAAACAAAATGGAAAATGTAGGCAATCGTTAATAGAGTAGATGGTTGTTGTAACAAACAACGGTCAAATATCTTTTGGGGGTCATTTTCTTTTGGCAAAAGATAAGGTTTAAAGTGTGAAGGCTAGTTTCAATCAGCAGATGGAGACAACTCCTAATTTTATAAACATAGATACGTTCAGTTGAAAGAGGTTTTGCTTTTTGCCTAAAAAACAATATGTGAGTTTATAGTGGCCAGGCAATGGTTATGCTATTCAGTTGGGTTAGGTTGCGCATTTGAGCTTAATCCGGAAAAAAACCAACGCCATCATTTTCAACATCATCATTACTTTAATCACAAACATCCAATATCACAATTCATACTTGGTTAAAAAAATTATAATAGGCCTAGGCTACAATTGATTTATTGTGCTTAGTTTACACCAGGGTGGAGCTTCTAAATCGCAAATTATATAGGAAATGTTAAAAAGAAAAGGAAAAAAGAATAGCCTAACAATCTAATAATTTTATAAAAACAAAATAAATTGCATTTCCTAACTAAACTATACAATGACTCGGTTGTCTGACATATATATTTTTAATATATCTACATATAATTATACATATTTATTTTATATTGTATTGATGCTGTTGTTATAACCATGTTGATTCGTCTGATCACCTTGCCTCTGTACTCCAGTACCCAGGGGGATGAGTATTGTTGCCAGATTGGGACAGAATTCCCGCCCAATCTGGCAACCCTGGCTACGGGGCGCTGCGATTGGACAGCAGCAGCACGCATCATTTGTAAGCCTCTGCCTCGTAAAAGAAGACGTCAAGTGAAAGTATCAAGAATGAACCGGGCAGGTAATATGTGTTGTCGGTAGTTAAGCGTTGGGTACAATGCACGTAGATCAGTGTATCGTTTGTTAAACGAATACCGTGTAGATGTGTGACCGAGACGTGTTTTTAAACTAAGCTAGCTCCATTAGTGTCAACAGGTAACGTAGCACTCCGGCTGTCCAGCGCTCATTAAGGATTCAGCACCAGGGACAGCGACACGTTGCACGCGAATATTATTACACGATCTGCGAATTATTTTAATTATTCCACGAGTGAAAGTTCTAAAAGTGATAGAACATCATTGCAACTATTGATGTTTCGATGTTTCTGGCTAAAATGAACCTATGTAACTTGCCTGTGTTTCTACCGCGATAGCCTACATCGGTCGCCGATAGCAATTCCATCTTTCATAGTCAATGTTATCAATATGCTTGCAGGTTTTGGGGGAAACACATCGATGCACATCTCTCCGGGAACAACGATTCGATCTTCCGATCTAACAGAAGAAGACGTCGACGAGCTGAATGTTGAGCTAACAAGGGTAATCATTATTTAATTGTATTTATTTTAGTTTAAACTTTATAACTATGATGCTAGTTTAGCAGGGTTGTTGTTGAAAAAGGCTTCAGACACTATAAATAAGCCATTGTTTGAGAGCACATGGCCATTGTAAGAGTTACAATACAAGATGCAGCCCGTACGTCATCCAACATGTTTTTTATAGAGATAAAGAAGTGCAGAGGAACTTAGGTATAGTTTGTATAGTTGGCAAGGCATAGTGTGGGGTGTGCATCCACCTAGGGTCCAAACTAGTGGAGATGAGAACAATGTAGCATGTCCATAAAGGTTTGCATGTTACACCGGGACAATACAATGGACACTGGCTGGAGCCCAAACTCATGCATAGCAATGCATTTTTACTACAGGCCACATATCATTTCTTTCACAGTCCATTTGAAAATGCAGAAGAACATGAATTGATATCTGCTGAGTTATGCACAGCATGGTTTTATATCTGCTGAGTAATTAATAACATGGCTTTATTTCTGCTGAGTGATGTATAGGTGGAAGATGAGATCCAGACTTTGCGACAGGTTCTTCTGGCAAAAGAGAAATATGCGATGGACATCAGGAGACAGCTAGGCACCACGCCGCTCAACAACATCAGGAACAACCTGGTCAAAGGATGGCAAGACGTGCAGACCTCTGCCCCGTGAGCACACAACCAGCTACAGAGAATCACATTTATTTAACGCAGCATTGTTGAATACTTGATTCTGATTGGTCAATAACGTTCTATGGGTTATTATTATTTTCCAATAAAGGGACAGCCTGTCGTGGTTTATATCTCACATATTTGTGTGGTTTGGATTAACTTTAAATAACAGTTACATTAAACGCAAACCTTGTTTTCCAGATATTTGACAGCCGCTACAACTTTAGACGACATCAGTAATTCCAACGCGTGAGTTTTGACATCATATCTTGTTGTTCTCCTGGGCGGGTGACCTGTGAATCCTTGGGACCTGCTGATAGGATTTAGGTTCAATTGGATCAGTGTCCTGCTAATAGCACAATAGACAGAAGTAGCCGGGGTATTACCTATCATTGTGTAGCGCAGGGGTCGGCAACCCTAGGCACGCGTGCCACCACTGGCACGTGGCCGCATAATCATTGGCACACTTGCAAAATAAAAAATAAATAAAAATAAAAATCTTAATTTATTATTTTTTTTTTATTATTATTGTAAAAGAAATCTATCTGTTTTTTACTTTCTTTCAGTGCAAATATGTTTTTGAATGAGTTTCTGAAAGCAGTGTTTTGAGATGGGATATATGTAATTATAATTTGTAAGCCCATGTTGCAAACAAAAAAAACCTTTAAAATGTTGATGCTGATGATTGTGGACTATATGGAAATAATACAATTCCAGTTCTTCTGGAAATGTTTTTGGTCGCGGTGTCATAATTCAGCTTAATATTTAATATATTGTTGCTTAAGGCACACTCATTAACGAGAAAATGTCAAACTGGCACTTTATGTTGCAGACACCTGGTGTAGCGTCTTATCCTAGGTATTTTTGTTGAATACTGGGAAAGGTTAACCTACAAATTGTAAGTGCTTAGCACTTGTTTCTATGTATATCTTTACTTTACCAACAGCAATATATTGTTTCTCTTTCTTCTGAAAAAAAGTCTTATTGTAAGTCACACACAAAAGCGTCTGCTAAATGCCGTGAATGGAAAACGAACTGTATAACTAACTGGTTGTATTTGTGCATGTTTTTTTGAGTGTGTGTGTCCAAATGTGTGTGTGTGTGTGTGTGCATGCATGCATGTGTGTGTGTGTGTGTTGTCAGTTTGTGTTCACCATGTCCTCCTCACACCAGTATCAAAGCTTTCCTTGGTTCGTGCTCCACTGAGCCGTGTTTTCTGTACGGTGTGTGTAGATATAAGAGGACCCAGGAGTCGCTCTCCTATGCAGGCCAGGTGACCACGGCTGCTCTGTCCACCGTGGGCGTGTCCATTACCAGGAGGCTTGCAGATATGAGGTGCTGGCAGTGTTCTCATCACCAGTGCCTGTGTTTCCAGTTTCACTGCATTTTGAATGCAGTCACATTATTCAGTATCATCAAACTAATACCGTTTAAAACCCCAGGCCTTCATATATCATTTCAACATTTCACTTTGTTCTTAGTCACACGCATGCACGCAAACATACACAAACACACACACACACACACACGCACACACATGCACGCAAACACACACAAACACACACACACACGCACACACGCACACGCACACCCATCTCCACTCCAACATGACTCATTGTGTCTCTACAAGTCATTCATGATTCATCTTACTAATCCTGCCGTGTCACGTTGGCTGAGCCAGTACATTCTTGCCAATCCCATTACACGGTTGCATATGAAGTTGCGCCACATTATGACTGTGGCGTTCTCCACTCAAATGGGGATGAAGCTGCTGATGAAGGAGTCTGTCAACTCATGTGTCATGTCCTTCTCTCCTCCCTAATGCTGCCGACCAATCAGAACTCTAGCCCTTCCCAGCTCAGCCCGGTAGGATTTACCTCATTGTGTACTACTATGAAGATAGTGGTTAAACTATTATATCATATATATATTATTATTATTATTGTTAGATTACAGTGTTTCCCATACATAGACCAATGTGTGGCGCAGCGCCACAGATTCAACAACGAGCGCCACAAATTGATTCCACTTTTTTTTTATTTTAACGCGATTTTTAAGTATAAATATCTCACTCTCTCACAACAAATGTCACGGCAAAAAAACAAAAATACCCGTTAGATCTCTCGTTGCTTCGGATGAGCGCTAACCCCCCCCCCGTCAACAACTCCGCCAACCCTGCCCCCCGTCAACAATCCTGTCTGCCTGCAATCCAACACAACTATCCCGTCCGCCCGCAATCCAACACAATAATCCCGTCTGCCCGCAATCCAACTCCCCCCCCCCCCCCCACCCTGTTATAATGTAAGCATTATAAAATTCTCACTCCGGCCAAAAACCAAAAGTTGCCAACCCTGCAGGGGGGAACCACACATTGCTACCTGGTCTGTGGGAAACACTGGATTATATTACCTACATATCATGGATGTAATACGCAATAGACTATAGTACTATCTATGTTTTTTAATGCCACTCTGACCAGGATAAAGATGGTATCTTGTGTCTGCGATCCTAACAGTATCATGGATGTAATATGCAATAGACTATAGTACTATCTATGTTTTGTAGTGCCACTCTGACCAGGACACAGATGGTATCTTGTGTCTGCGATCCCAACAGAGCTGTGATTCAGAATGATGTTCTCCTCTGCTGACGTAGTCCAGTGACCTTGTTCTCAGCCTGTGGTTGATGTAGATCCGGCGGTGGCTGCTGCGCTGCTTATCCCTGTTCTGTGTCTTGGTCTCTCCTTGTGCTCCCTCACGTCCACACAGACCTCTGGGCCACAGCATCAGTGTGCCTGCCATGAGGTAATGCTGGAAGCTCAACTGTTTAACCGTCTAAAATAAATTGTGCTTTTAGAGCACAATTATTTTATCAGGAGTCCCTGGGACAATTATGTTCATGTACTTATTTGGTATTTAACCCCATGAACATGATACATATCTGTATTTATCCCATGCAGACCCTCCTCGACTTTCAGGTCTTTTGAAGAAATGGTTGGCAGTGTTAAGGTCAGTTTTAAGCCCTTGTAAGCAGACACAGTGTATAGATAGATAGATAGATAGGTAGATAGATTTACTTTATTGATCCCAAGCTGGGAAATTGCAGTGTAGCAGCAGCATTACACACAGTAACAACACAAATAAAGAGAAATATTGTGAAAAAAGTGTATTGTGTGTAGTGTGCAGCTCTCGTCGCCGTTGACTGTTGACTCCCTCAGGATAAGGTGGCAGGTGGTCGAGGAAACGGAGGGAACACCTCGGGGTTTGAGAAGCCGTCTTCACGTCGTGGCTCCAGGGACGGACCCTTCTGAGAGCCGAGGAGAGGATGGATTGTGTGTTGTGAGATATAATCTCCTCGGTGCGTTGTCTACATCCCAGCTAGCAATTGGAGGCCCTAAAAGTGTTCATTCAGATTATAAGTGAACTGTATATTGATTAGTCGATAATATATATGAATGGGTTAGATATGTGTTAAATAAACCAGTGTAAACCAATTCATCTTTGGAGTAATTTATTATAGTATTTGACCGAAAAGTATTTTTTGTACTTTCACATTTTTCAATTAAAATTAGTTGAAAAGTGAATGGCATTTCGTGACTTCTTGAAGTGGAAAGTAAGTGAATGCACTTTGTAATTGTATGGCTATTTAAAGCTATAGCCTACTTATTAACAATATAGGGCATATTATATGAACTCTTTCAAATTAAACATTTTATGTATTTTTATGAAAAGAAAATCGTAAGTTTCAGTTGCAGCATTGGTTGTTATGAAGCATTGAAATCAGTTCATTAAAAGGGCTGACTCCAATGTTGGCTCTCAGCTACAGCAAGAGCTACCCATTTTTATGTAACCATTAAAATTAATGGAATTGTCACACACTGTCAATAAAATACTACTTAGAATATAGGCCTATAACGGAGGGCTCATTATGAAGACTCCCTTATATAGTCCTACAACTTGCAGCATACCAGCGCTCTCGTGCGAGGGTGGCAACTGGATTTAAAAGATTTTCTAAATCCAAAGCGTCCGACCTGTGACATTGAGCTGCTGCACGTTTCCCCATGGGACCAGTAACACGTTTTCCTGGGACACCGTTTCCCCGCCCACGTGCCCTCCCACCGCCCATGCGCCCTCCACGTGCCCCTCGTCCGAGTTTATGCAACTGGTATAAAAGCGAGTGTTGTTCAAGGCTCAGACATACACAGGGGACAGAGTCGAACGACAGTGAAAGGTGCTAACAGTGCCCACCAATGGGACATAAAAACAATCAGTAGATCTCAACATCAGCTTTGCCTGCCGAACCTTAACCGTCGTTTCTGCTCCCAACATCTCAGTAAAAACCAGAAGGTAAGGATCACTTTTTTCTTGCTATCTACCTTTCTTTAGTGTGGCCGCCAGTGGCTATTCTCACTATACTCTATTCACTATAGCTCTATTCACTATAGATCACTATAGTGTTAAGAGTCAGTAATAATTGTGTAGGCATATATGACCCCTTTATAGCCTGCATATTATTCAGAATGCTCGTAGGCTTCTACTATGATCTCATACCAAGTTGAACTCTTCGAGTTCAATCTGAACCGCTACCACTAGAGAACCAGACAGACCAGCCAGCCAACCAGTCAGACAGCCCTATGTTTTTGTCTTTTTGTTGATCTCGTCTGGGATGCCTGTGTAGTAGACATGCCCAGCAGTATTATCTCAGAGCCATCTGGATTCTGCTGTTGTTTCATTAAACTGTCTGGAACAACAGCCTCAGTCTAGTTATACAGTTCACATTAGGTGGTCTGGTACATTCACATGTCTTTAAATATATGATCTCAAATTCTAAATAGCCTATAATAGTATTAAAGTATTGCATAACAATAGTATAATAGTACATTTATTACATTATTACTTATTTGCAGAATATATTTACTATATTTACACTTTAAGAGTTGTCCATACCAAGAGAATTGTCCATATTTTTAATGACGAGGCTGAATAGCCATGAACCATTGAACCAATGCCATGGCAACGCGTGGCCTGCTCATGCAGCACGACCCCATGAGAGGTGGCATGAGGTCCGCTGAATCCACACACAGTCCAGTTATTTGAGTCAGGAGAAACCAGATCCCCGAGTGGCAGCTGGGGAAGCACTCCCTGTGACTGAGGAGGAAAATGGAAAAGGATGAGCAGATCAAGCATTTGATCGCAACTTTTCCTGTGAACGTTCTCCTCAAAACATGCCATTTAATCAGGATTAAATGGCAACCTTTACTTTATTATGGTTAGGCTATTTTCATTCAGATCCATAAAGCAAAACAAAAAAGAAAACTCCCAATAACTGACTTGTTTTACTTTTGAAGAATTTTTCATTTTGTATTTCCCGCCCACAGTTTTATTTATAAACTATTCTGTTCTTTCCCCCTCAGTCTTCCATCTTTACGCGGTTTCACACCAACAAGGTCGGACAAAATGGCAGCAATTCCATCAAGTGGCTCCCTCATCGCGACTCACGACTACTACAGAAGTGAGTGACATGGCGTCCATTCCATCATGCTCTACACAGCTCTGAGAGTGTGGTTAAAACTATGATGGAAAATATAATTGTTTGCTTTTGATATTCCCGAGCCCGCCTGTATGTCCTTTCTCTGGATGATTGTTGACTTTATGATAAGATGCACCAGAGCATTCAACTGATGTGAACTTTCTCTTTAGGGCGCATAGGGTCCACTTCCAGCAACAGCTCCTGTGGCAGCGCAGAGTACAGCGGCGAGGTCATTCCACACCACCCAGGTAACAGCAGGACCAGTCAGCCAGTACTGGGTCACCAGTATATACAGTACATGTCATATCTGTGTTCACATCTGTGTTCACATCTGCTCTGTGTTTGAGTTGAGCCTCATCTCTGGTCCGCTCTGCTCTTCCAGGTCTGCCAAGACAGGACTCCGGTCACTGGTGGGCTTCTCTGTTCTTCGGGAAACAGAACCAGACCGCCATGCAGAACGGCCCCGACTCTCAAAAGTGAGTCGCTTTGAGTTTGCAGTGTTTCGGAATAGAAAAAAAAAATAGCGAACTTGTCTGATTCCAGAGATCCGCCTGTTGACACTGACAGAGTTCCCTCCCTTGTCGTTTCAGGAACGGCGTCTACACGGTTACAAACGGAGAGATCACCTGCATCGCTCAGGAGATGGTCCGCAAGAGGCAGCTCAGTGAAAGCAGTGATTTGGGGAAGTTTGAGTCAACGACGACAGCGTCCCCGCCGACGTCCACCCCAACGTCCCCACCGACCACTTCCTCCTAGATTCCAGTGGCTCCCCCCCCCCCCCCCCCCCCCCCCGCCCCAGTGCCCAGCGGCCGGCTAGAGCGCTCACATAGTCCTTCACCAGGAGATGGAGTCACCGGCTGGCGGGCCCCCAGTCCTTCTCTCTTTGTTTGTCTTTATATATATATAGAAAGATATATGGTATATTTTTATCTTGACCAAAAACAGTCAAACATTTTAAAGCTTATTTTCACTTTTTACACCGTTCATTTTGCTGTCAAATAAAGATACTTGCAGCAAACATTACAATGTTGTATTTTGATTTTATTCATAACAAAATCTTTATTCAGACTTGAAACCGTGGCATGTTTGATATTTATCCTATTACACATCATAGTTTTGTTTTGGTTGTTCATTTGAGCTTCCCTGCTATAATAGTACGATTATTTTATTATTCAAGATTCTGGAAAACCACTTATATTTAAGATCTGGTCACATTTATTCATTCATTCAACTGAAAATGTTGCAGAAAAATGTTCTGAGGGGACTTACTGATGTTGGCCTACTTGCTAAACGGACACAAGCTGTTTATCTTTGCTATGATTAGGAGCAGATAATTCACTGGATTATACCGTTTAGATAACGGCACACTCCTGTACCAGCTGAATCCAGGTCACCTGTTGGAACAAGAGACCGGCTAGATCCCCCTCTTGCTTTTCTCCATCGCTCACATTTAAAGACACAGGAGACACATTTCAGAGCCATGAAACAGACTCAAAGCCTACTGACACAGTCTGTTACACACACAGTCAAAGTCTGTTTGGTGAAATAGTTTGTTAGTATTCCATCCACTAGCACACAGCCTATTGAGTTCTAGAGACAAGAAGAATCACTATTTAACATAAGGGACAAAAAACACATTATTACAATGATTTAATGAATGCCCCTGTCTGCATTGACACCAACTTTTTGCCTACATTAAATTCAAGATTCTTACGTTGTCCCTATGTTATTCTAATATAGGCTAAAGGTTAGAAGTGTGTTTGAAAGCTGGTCTGTTGATTTCGTCATGTGTTGAGTTTGCAAGTAACTGCTTGTGCTGTGCAGGTATAGGGTGTATACGGTTCCTTGTGTTGTCTTTACTTGTCTCTCAGCATTCATCATTGTTAATCGCTTGGGCTCGTTTCCACATGCAACGTGATACTGTTCCTGGAGTGACACACTAGGTTTTTCTAATATATATTCAAGGTTAGTCGTTTGCTTTACAGGCTATACACGTTACATCCATTATTAAAAGTGCACATTTTGTAAAGGAATATGAAACACCATTGTTTTTTAAAAAGTCTCTTTTTACTTTGTATTACTGACCTGAACACTGGGTTGTCCCTGCTAGGACAACCCACGTGTCCTGTCTGGTCAAAAGTCGATTTTGTGTATTTTTAAGCATCCCTATTAGCTCATCAGGATCCTGTGCCAAATGCCCTCAAAGAACCAGGCAGGAATTTTGAAATGCATCCTCGCTATGAATAGATAAAAATATATTCTTGGGGGAAGGCTGCATATGGAATTACTACATTTGATCTTAATAAATCATTTTCACATTTTCAACATATGTTGAAGTGTAGGCCATAATTCTGTAATTTCTGCTGTAAAAGGGACAACCTAATCGTCAAAAAATGACTAATAATTCTGCCCCACTCTGGGAAAGGCCGTACTGAGCCACTATGTCCAGTTGATGAATCCATGAGTCACCGCCTCCTTGCGTGTAACAGTAGACCTATTCCTGGCACGAGTACAACTCGCTTCTAAAAGTGTACCCAGCCCTGGTCCAAAAGAAGCCCAAGGAGGGGCTGGCACGTGGGCAGCGGGTGGGGGGCTTCCTGGCTGTTGACCCCGGCTGAGGCCACCGCTGCTGCCCTCTCCTCAGAGGGATTGTAGGTTACCCTGTCCAGAGGTGAAGCCCCACCACGTACACAGAATGATCTAGTAGGAACCATTGTTTCTATATAAGAACTATTGAACTATTTATTTTAGCAACATGTACTTCTCGTTTTAGATTATCAATAGGATTACACATCTACAGTAAAATTTAATATTAATATCAAGCTTTCCTTGTGATAATACAATTTACGGCTGGGGGCATTTGAATGATATTTGTTGGTAATATCCAGGTGTTCATTTTATTGCGATAACAACTCTTCTCTAGTCTATTACAGCATGATGGCCTCAGAAGTCAAGGAAAGTATACAGAAGACACAGGTGGCTGCCTAGACCAATGATTTCAGATCCCATTTGCCACTCGGTTTAAATATAAAAAGGGAATCTGGGCTGCAGGCAGCTGTGGGTGCCATTCCTGTCCCCTGGCAGACCTTTCACCTACACTCACTCAGCCTCAGTCCTGCCAGACGTGAATAACAACCTCTCTGACTAATGAATCGGGACCGACACGTTGGTCTTTATTTACTCATTTCTGTGATAAACGGGACTGCAAACACACCGCTTTCGTGGTAGTCTGTTTTCACCACCTGTTTTCTACGTAATCGGACGGTGACCTCTGTCCTGTGTGCAAGCGGCTTCCAGTTACATGGCTATGTTTGAACAGCAGCCTGGAGGGAGGCAGCGCGAATGTTTGCGAACGTGGAACTCCATTTCTTTATTGATCATGTTCTTTTTTTAAATTCAAGGTTTCAGCCCCTAATAGCAAATATGTTTGTTGTTGTTGAACCTTTTAGTCATGGGGGCTTCAGGTTTTTTACAGCTTGTTCCACTCAGATAATGGATTCGTTATTATGGCAGGTAACCCAGTCTTCATCATTGAGTCCTCCACTGATTCCACCAGTAAAGTCAAGTATAAAGTTATTTACTGGACACTACACATTGTAGGCTAAAGGCTAAGTGTAACAAAACACCAGTGGCATGTGTCTCATTACTGCCCACAAAAGTTGGAGTCTCTCCAATGGAATATTACATATTCTGGTCTGTTTAACTCAAGGACTTGATTACTTTCAGACATAACATGCCCTTTTAAAACCCATTGACTATGGCCCTACAATCACATATAGGGCTTTTCAGTTCATGGTCTATTATATATACACACCCTGTATATCTACAGCCTGTAGATATAATAAACTGATCTGTAAATAAACCTTATCTATAGTTTTGAGTCGTGTGTGTGTGTGTGTGTGTGTGTGTATCTTATCTAATTTAGAGAAGAGAGGTGTGTTTGCCGACACTTTATTCCAGTGTTTTTCTCTTCCCACTGGAATAATAAAACAAAACATGCCCTGCTATTCCAATCTCTCTCTTAGAGTCTACTGCTCTCTTGTGGACTAAGCCACTCACGAATTAAAAAGTACAGAAATGAGGCAATGACAGAGAGACGGACCGACAGAGGAACAGACAGACAGATCCAATGAACAAGCCGTGTTTGGAGTTTGATAACTCGTCGCACTATTTTATTGAATTACTGACATCTCAGAAGAAGAAGAGAGCCTTGCCACTTGCTGTTTTTTTCACCATAGCGTTGATGCAACACTGAAAAAAGCTATCTCCAAACAAACACTCAAAGTCTCTCGTTAGTGGCTGATATGTAAGAGGCAGAGAGAATCCCGCCGGACAGCTTTGCATGAAACATACAAATGAAACGGGTTCAGCCTTTTTAGATTTTCTACTTTTTTAGTTTTTTTGTCCTTTCACATATAATAATAAATATCCAGACGTATAAACACTCCAAAAATCAAAATATTAAGTCACAGATACTGTAAAAAGCTCACTTTGAAATCACAATGATAAATGTACAAAACAATAGACATCTCGTATAAATGTTATGGTTTTCGGTAGAGGCTTAGACGTTTTTTTTTTTGTGAGTTTTTAGATTCATGGATAAAAACGCAACTTGAAGATTCAGTATTTCCTGAGGTTTATGGGTTCCCCCTTTGAAGGCCAGGAGAGGGGAATGGCTTTTATGTTACCAAGGAGAGATTACAACACGTCAAAGTGAACACCACCCAGGTGAGGGGTCTCACCTGGCGACACGGGCCCAACAATACATTACTCTGAGCCATCACCATAGTACATGATGGATTCTAGTTTACCAATTAACTATTTTCCTGGCCACCATGTCTTCAGATATTAGTTTTACTAATGTAGTTGTCTTGATAAATACTAAACGGTCCACTTTGAGATGTCGTGAAGCTCCCCTTTACTTAAGACTTGACAGTTTGAGGTGCTTAGCCACCACCGATCCCAGTCGTCCACTCCGACCGCAAAGGGTCAAAGGTCAAAGTGGTCACATCTGCATTGGATTCAACTATAAAAGTAAATATGGGAGAAAAAAAAAGTACGCAGATTGTGGCAAAGGTGAGAAATAAAAAACAGAGAAAAAAGCAAGTTGTAAAACTGTACATGTAAACATCACACTTTCACTGAGTCCAAAACCAGAGGGGGAATTACGAAGCTTCACACTGGAATATACCCCTTGCACAAAGCTACAATCTCTTTTCAGTGCAGGGGAGGTGACAAATTAAATCATAAATAACAATAACAAAAATCTTACAGAGCACCACCAAATAAAGTCATAACAGGCAAGGGTTTAAAAAACCACTTAGATTTTTTCAAAACAGTGCTGTACTCACAGGAAAATGAAATGTTTCAAACATGTCTTTTTTATCACTCTTTGTACAGCTATACAGTACATTTATCTGACCACTTGAGCAATCCACAAACTACCAGGGCAATTTTCATTAACATCAATACGTTACATTTTCCAGTCAATACAAAGATAAATTCGATTGGCCATTACAAAAAAAGATGTCTACCAGGGGTTTGGTCCTCCTCGTTCACAGTAACTCCAGCACAGACCCACATGTTCCTTCTCCGCGTAGACCCAAAGACATCGATACAAATCTGCAAGCAAAAATATTGAGGGGACGAGAGCTTTGGAGAGACGGCGGTGAGAGATGGACGGATGACGCGGAACCACCGCCGCGCACAAGCTTCACTTTTAGCGTTGCGTGTATAGAAAAATGCGTGGGAGAGCCATCGTGTGGTTGCCATGGCTACTGTAATAGCGAGTTAACACGAAGCAGTTGGAGGACAGAAAAGGAAGACGTCTGTGGGGACCAGGGTGGCAAGTTCAGAAACTCTGTGTTTTTTTTCCTACAGTGTGTTAATTACTTTCCATTTTGAGTCTACAAACGAAAAAGAATGAAGATTAACTGAAACGGATAATAAAGTGGTTGTGATTTATTTTGTGCCCAAATGTGCTTCTATATCAAAAGACACAGATGCACACAGATTAAAACGGTCCAGTGTGCTACCTGTCCAGGAGATGCTGGACTCGATTCCAAGTGAGGTAAAGACACACCTCACTGTATTGTGTTACCTTAATCCTGAGCTATAAAGTGCTTACAAACTTGCAATAGATAATATAGTTTGACAATTAAAATGTAATGTGGTCCAATTGATATTGGGGTTGTGATATCTGCTTTTGCTTTAGGCTTCGTGTAACACGTGACTGGCCTAATGTCATTGATGACATCCACATATGAATGGGCAGCGATACACTGGTCATGTAGTACATTTGCTCACTGATATGGTTGGGATTTGTAATAAATACAGAAATATAATCGTCAAAGCAACAAGGCGTGGGCCAGGTTAGCTGTTTTATGAAGAGACCTTGTTTCGTTTGGAATGTTTCCGACCACTGAATCACTTCACAGGTTCACTCACACACATTCACTACAAAATAGCTATGAAAGGGTCACTCCATTTCACACAATCCAACAAAGGTGTTAATGCTAACACTTACATCAAAGGGTAAAAACAAAGAAATGTTAAATAAAATACACAACAGAACCACATTTACGTACACCGACAGGGCTGCGTTTGTGCTGAGTCCTCCACTGATTCCACCAGTAAAGTCAAGTGTCTTTTCTGAGACTGTGCTCTCGGTCTGGCTATGGGTACACTCTGTGTGCTCTCTGATCTCCAACACACACACATGGGCGCGCACACACACACACACACACACACACACACACACACACACACACACACACAAACACCCTTGCGGCAATGTTGTCAGCGTAAACTGTGATGTGATTACATCTTTTTCAAAGATTGTCTTGCTTTTTTTTTTAACAGTATTTTGTTTTCATCATGACGGGAGTGTGGAAATGTAGGGATGTGGTAACACAGGAAAATCATCAATGTTGTTGAAAAAAAAGATGGGTTATATATATATATATATATATATATATATATATATATATATATATATATATATATATATAGTGGGATGAGAGAGGCGGGCTAGCAGCCTAATGCATTTCGTTCTACACAACACCACGCCAGCAGCAGCCTCTCTAGATGGCTACATGTAAGCTCAACGCGCCATTAGAAAAAAACAAGAAAACAATTTTCACTGAACAATCTCTGCACATAATGACTCAAAAACTCTCTAGAGTAAAAAAAAGACGTTCAACAATAAATCACAATTACTTTTTTTTTTACCAGGTCCCTTTTCTTAATCACGCCTGAACGATTGGTTTCAGTCGATAAAAGTGTCTCAGACATGAGGTTGGAGATAAAGATCAGTGCTCACAACAAAAAGAAACGACAACATTGAAATCGGCTACAATGCTGCATGGGATAAATCATTGTACTTCTTTAACAGTTGAAACAGGATAAGAAAGTGGCATTGTACGCCCTGCTTTCCTCCCCATTAACTCTCCCCGAAAGCTCTCTCAGACTAAAGAACAGCAGATTGATAAAGTCACTCTATTTTTCCTTCTTCTTGTGATTCTTCTACTGATTATCTCAAATATTGCACCTTTTCTCTGAATGTTGCCTAATCAATATATCAATCTCCTTTTCCCTGACAGGTGTCTGCATGACTTAGTTTGCATACCCCGGCTTCGTCAAAGCCTCTTCTATACTTCCTGTATGTTGAGTGGTGGTAAAACGACCATGGTGATACTATTCATCCCAGAACACCAACCAAAAAGATAGTCATGATAATAAATACACAACCACTAATCATAAGACACCGCACTAGAAGAGGAGAAAGAGATTCCATGAAAGTTAATTGATTTGTTTGAGATTTGTCATTTGAAAGACAGAAAGCGGATTATGTCCCGAGTGAAAGATGTCGGATATATTTACTGTCTAAATTCCACCTCTCATTGTGTTTCTGCGTTTTCTTTTGTGTGTTTACACGTCAACACATCCAGGCCATTGAGGTTTGCAGTTCAGCGGCAGTTTGCCACATCTGTAGCAGCAATAAATGTAAGTAGTTTTACAATGTAAGTAGTTTTACAATGCCATTTTACCCCCCGAATTGTACCCACTTTAGGGAATGTGGTACTTTGTAATCAGCAGATCCAGGTAGATCACTGCATCTCCACTGGGTTAACGGGCACTAATTGACTAGAGATTAAGACCTGAGAAGGAGGGGAATAGAGATGGGATGTGAATTAGCTGGAAAAGGTGATGGGTTTGAGATAATGTGGCACTAAGGTCAAACTTAACTGAATGCATAACGTAAACAGATATATTTCAATCCAGGGATAAATTTCTTTCAAATACAAAACATCAATTAGGTAAAGGAACCGTTCCTACAGGACCGTTTGTGCGCTGTAGTTTCTACCCTTGTACGTTTTTGTGCCTTCGCAAAGGAATTCATAGTCTTCCCCCCCGCCCTCCAACCGTGTGACTTGAGAGTGATGCAGACAGACAGCCTGGGAGAGAAGGTGTTGGCACGGTGTGGCCTAGCTTAGCTCGGCTAAGCTAGGCCTAGCCTAGCGTAGTGTAGCTCGGGCTCAGTTCTGCTGCAGGATGAGGTTCTCCAGCTCGTCCGCGGAGCGCAGCAGGAAGGCGGCGGACTCCCTGTAGCCGGCGATGAGCTGCCTCACCGCCGTGACCTCGGGGGGGCTGAGCTGGGCCGACGCCCCGCCCCCGCCGCCGCCCTGGCCGTGGCTGTTGGAGCTCGAGGAGGAGCAGTTTGGGGTCACGGACTTCATACTCAGATCTGTGGGGCCTTTAGTGGGGGGGGGGGGGGTTCAGAGAACAGAGAGAGGGAGAGGGAGGGAGAGGGAGGGTTAGAGAAATGAACAACAAATATAGTTTCATAGCAATCGACAAGGAAAGCGAACATCAGCCATTCATTCTTCTTTGCTCTTCTTTGTCATTTTTGTATGGCGGTGAAGGCCTCCGTGATAATCCATAACACATCATCTTCACTACATTGGGTACCAGCAGCATGGGGTCGACGTTGAGACAACGTGAGCTGTGGTTTACCGTTGGTGATTGCAGCAGGGCTGGTCTGCTGGTTGGCACTGGCCGCCGCGAAGCCCCGGACGTTGTAGTTGAGGCCTCCGTTGGTGTAGAGCAGGTCCTGGGCGTAGGCCGAGGCGGCGGTGGAGAAGCTGGTCGGGGCGGCCGGCTCTCTGGAGGCGGGCTTCTCCAGGCTGGCCGGCTCCTCCTTCAACACAAACCACAACTTTGCTTTAGTTCACGCGGACGTTTAAAAAAAAAAATAATAATAATAATAATGTGAATCGAGAACCGAGTTTATTCCTGGGTTTACTCGGCCCGCTCATCGATGCCGGTTCGATTCAGAGCAGCTCCTGCTGAGGTGTTTACCGTGGGTTGATAGACGTCCAGGCGCATCCTCTTGGCAGCGTTGCGGGTTTCGCTCTCGCAGGCGGCAGCGAGGATGTTTTCAGCCATGGCAGAAGTGAGGTGAGGAGGTGTCGGTCGTATCTGGTAAAAGCGCAGCACATGGTTTAGAATTTATAAAGAGTACGAGACGTGTCACAAAGAGTACAAGGATACGGTGCGATGCAACGTCTGCAAAGAAAAGTTTGAAACTTGGAGTTTGCCTTCACCTCAAAACCGCCTTTCTTCATACGCCGGCAAGACTTGAGGTAGGTGCGGATGCGCTTGCGCGAGCGCTCTTGGAACTCTGGGAACTGGCGGCTGCAGGACTCGATGATGGCCTGGATCTTCTCTTTTGGCTGCTTGGAGATGGGCACCATGCGGTCCAGGTTCTCGTCCACAAACAGCCGCACAAACATCTGGCGGCAGGGAGGGAAGAGGGGGAAGAGGGCATTAGAGAGGGTGGAGGGTGTGTGTGGGCGGGGCATATAGCATACAACCCTAACCCTAGTATATAGCAAATATATGGCAAGAAGTGCACTTAATAGGAAACAAAATATACAGTACACAATGATATCTGAATACGTGAATAGACACAGAACAAATACACAAAACAGTTTGCTGTAGAATGTAAACTACTAATATACTTCATGCACACAGACAAATAGCAGCACTATATTGTTCTATACAAACAGTTCCACTCCTGATGGTCAAACCAGCCCATGGATGCGGTGATGAAGACGAGCAGCCTGAGCAGGAGGAGGGGTCTTACATTGAAGGCTTTCAGGCGCTCGGGGTCCATCCCCTCGGCGTCGTTGATCCGGTCGCTGTCGTCGTGGTCGTCGTGGTCGTCGTCGTCGTCGTCCATGGCCTGGGCGCGGCCGGACGACAGGTCCTCTGCACTCATGCTGAGCTCCGTCTTCACAGAGTCATAGCTCCCTGAGCTGTAGGGGGGGGACTGCACACACACACACACGCACACACACGCACGCACACGCACACACGCACACACAAACACACACACACAGTAAATACATGACTGTGGAGTAGCGCAGTACAAAACGCATCAGTATCGACTCAGTGACATATGATATATATATTATATATAATAGTATATATAAATGAAGCTCTTTTTAGTTTTTTTTATAAAGACCTGTTCTTGCGAACTGAAGACTCTAAATCAGCCGTTACATGTAATAATACAATATAAATACAATATAACGGAGGCCAGAACCAGGCAGCACACATCTAGGGCACATGTATTTCAACAACAAACAAACAAACAAAGAGTTGCTTCTAGATATTAGGAAAACACATTATTAAAACATATATAAATGGATATCTAGTGAATCATCCACATTGAACACATCAACGAGCCGCAGTAAGGACCCATCACAACAAAGGCTGTCTGTAAACAACCCTCCGCCGACCAGGAGGCCATTCACCACCACCACACCGACGCTTTGTGTCCCTACCTTGTTGTTGTTGTTGTTGTACTCCGCCTTGACGGGGTACTTCCTGTTGGGGTCGGCGGGGTAGCAGGAGGGCGGGGGGCTCCCCGCGGGCTGCAGCCTCTCGCTCAGGTTGACGGGCTGCTGGTCCTCGGAGGAGGACGAGGAGGAGGTGGTGCTGAAGTCCAGCGGGGCGCTCACCCCGTTCTCCGCCACCTCCCCGAAAGGGGCGCCGCCATCTGGGGGGTTCCCAGCCGCGGCCGGGACCTCGGGGGACGCCAGCGCCGCCAGCCCGTTGGCGCTGCCGCTCTCTGACGAGTCGTCCTCTGAAGGGGAGGAGGAGGAGGAGGAGGAGGAGGAGGAGGAGGAGGAGGAGGAAGGAGAATGAGTACGCCTGCTTGTGTGTGTGTGTGTGTGTGTGTGTGTGTGTGTGTGTGTGTGTGTGAGGAGGATTCAGGGGCCGGTAACAGTAAAGTGATTTGCTGTGTTTGCTCGAGCATGTCTCTGCCGTGGTAACCAACAAAAACACTGATGGTGTTTTAGTGGAGAGGATGTTTTTTTTCGGGGCGTAACGCGGCCCTGCTCACTGTGTGTGTGCAGGACGTGTGTATCGGGGTCAACTGTCAAGACTGATAGAAATAAGAGGAACAAAGGGGGGGTGTGGGGGGGGGGGTAAACAGTGAGGAAGTAACGAGGGGGAAGGAGACCCATTGGGGGAGGAGTGGGAGGGAACGGTTCCTGCTGCGTAACACATGAGTCAATGTTTCTCTGACGTTTGTTTGATTTGTGTTGAATCCACAGTCACCACTACCCAGTTTCACTGGAAGGTAGAAAGTGCCGTTTTTGTCTTCCCGATTTGAAGTTTTTTTCTATTGTGGTGTGTAATCTGCTGGCGCTTATGGGGGTTGTGTTGTCCTACTTGACTAAGCCCTCTATCCTGAGAGGCAGGCTGTCGGTGGGCAGCAGCAGAGGCACTAGTCTGCCCACCCGGCTGCCCGGAGTGGATTTGTTTGGGATTAGGACTCTAAGAGGGACCACCAATCTGTGCTCTTTTCATAACCAGCGTGAATACATCTCATTCAACCAATCAGAGAGCACCTATTAAACTACTAAACAAATACATAAACAAAGGAACTCTCGATAAAATAGCACTCAATAAATGCAATCCAAAACACCGGCGACATAACAACAACCACCACAACAATGACGAAGGTCCCAGCGGCCATCTTACCCTCCTCCTCCTTTATGTTGGCTGACGGGCTGGGGACCCTCTCTCCGCTGGGGGAGGTGAGATCAGGCACTGGGGGCTGCTCAGCTGGGACCCACACCGGCTCTGCTGTGTCCATGTCCTCGCTGCTCACAGAGGTGTCATCCTGAGGCCAAACGCAGGCAGTGAGCAGAACAGCACACAGCACTCAGCCTACAACGCTCTCTGCCTGCAGCTCCATCCATGACACTAATACTTTGCAATTGTGTGTGTTTCTTTTATTGTACGTTTTTCCTGTGGGATGGTGTTCCCTTGGTACTTTCATTATGAAGCCCGGTTTAACCTGTGCTAAGAGCTGTCAGTGTTGCTATTGTTCTTTTTGTTATTGTCGTTCTTTGAGCTCACACATTATAATGTGGGATCAGAGCGTAGAGTTCATGTGTCTCCCACTCCTACATGTTTCCATCCCAGACGAGGAAGGAAAGGAAAAAGACAAAATATTATACTGTGTTCTTCTATGCGAAAGACAGGCCTACAAACAGTGTAAGGACAATGTCCTTACATTTTAGTGTTTTCATTTTGAACTGAACACATGTAAAAGCATATGTCTGGAAGGCACTGCTATTTCTAACTCCAACACAGCCGAGAGGGGACCGATAGATGATCATCGTAGCGTAACATAAACACGACGACATGGCCAAATGAGACACATATAGGCTGCTAGCATCAAGCTGCCTGGGCCTACAATTAGCTAACAAGCAACCACAGAACTTTATCATCCCAATGTTGGCATAACGATCATTTGGGGAATAACTGCTCTTGTCTGATGTGATGCCTAATTAATGTCTAGGAATGAAGACTCATCCAAGCAGAGCTGTCCTCGTGTATAACTTGAACCTATGTGTAATGAGAGCACATCAGAACTATATGCGCTCATCTCATTCCCTCACACGAGTGCACAAATAGGACTGTCCTTCTGGGATTACGCAGCCCTCTGCGAGGATTTTGAGGGGACCAAAACACTCGGTGACAGCTCTATTAGGTACCAAGCCAGCCATGTTGTTAAGAGAGAGCGAGGGCAAGAGAGGGCGAGAGCGAGAGAGCGAGAGCGAGAGCGAGAGAGAGAGAGAGAGAGAGAGAGAGAGAGAGAGAGAGAGAGAGAGAGAGAGAGAGCGAGAGAGAGAGCGATAGAGCGAGAGAGAGAGAGAGAGAGGGCGATGTGGTATTGGGGTTTGGGTAATTAAACATAATATGTATATAGCAGTAAATAAAATGTTTGTGGAGTTGCATTTCTTGGTCAGTTTCATTTAATAGCGATAACGAGATTACATGTTTACTTCTTCTGTTGTTGTTTTTTTAATACCAAAACACAACTCGAATCCCATCAGTAGCATATCGTAATCTACAGAGAATCACCCTGATAATGAGAAGTATTATAATCTTACATACTTTGGGGATTTCCTTTTAAATGTATATATTTATATATGCCTATGTATAATTGATGAGAATTTCCTAACAACCCTATATGGAGGGAGATGAGAAAAAGCCTACGATATAGGTTTATTGATACAAAGAACTGAACAAAACCGAACCATCAGCTCTTTTAAATAGAATTTAGGAGTAAATCATGAGAACATTATTATTTAAGGCTTTACAGCGTTCAAGAATTTAAGTATTTCCCGTCTCTCTCTCACACACACACACACACACACACACACACACACACACACACACACACACACACACACACACAATCTGAGCCCTAGACACTTCTTACATTCTGTTCGCAAGGTTGGATTACTCACCCTCAAATAGTAGGCCTAACCGTCATTGTTTCGGTCAATTAATTTTCAAAAGAGTTGACATAAATATCGCGAAGCTTTGTTTATTTTGCTCAAGTTATTTCTACCGGTTTTATTCATCGGATGCTCGTATAATCTGTCAATGGTGTGGAGGGGCGGGGCCACATTCTGACGTCATGCGCTACAGCAGGTCGAATAATCCCAATCCCTGCTTCAGTGTTTGACTCCTCCCACAAACTCATTGGACTATTTCCCACAAGGCCTATTGTTTATAATAGTGGGCCTATAATTAGAATACAAACAGATACGTGTTCATGTATTTAATAGGCAAGAATTTAGGTTTTTATAAGAAAATGTAGTTCTTACCCTTTCGTTGTTAGACATGCACTGTAGTTTCATTTGTTTCAGGTAGGTGGCAGTAAGGGGCATGTTGTAATCGATGAGGTCCGGGACCAGTGATGTTGGTCGATCATTTTCTGCAAAGAAGTTAAAATGAACGAATTGAAACAACGTTGAGAAACACCCTGTTCCACTTGAAATAAGTTATTCATCCTGGTGATGTGATCTCGTAAAATACCCTACTTTCTGTGAGATATATCCAAAATAAGCGCTTTAAGTAAAAGGTGTAGGATTCTTTTTTTCATTAATTGTACAATTTGACCCTTAAGAACCCTCACCAGTTAAATCGCTTCCAAAAGGTTCGCCATCACAAAGAGCGGAGCATGAATCCAGTGTTGTATAGGCTGTCCTCTTCGAGCATACCACTAGAGGGACTATATGATCAGTCTTAGAGCGATCCAAATCTTTGTTCTCACATGTTATCATCCATATTCATAGTTCCTTTATCAAGTTAGGTCCTCAAAGTAATTGTATTGGAGAGGACGACCCAACAATTAAGAAAACACTATCATCAGACTAGCTGCATTACTGCATTGGGTTAAAACTATATTGTTACGGAAATATATGAAATATATATTTTTTATATTATTGTCGGCTACTTGTTACTAGATGTAGTATTACAATAGTATTATTATTGTATTTCTAAACCATTGTCCTCTGATTGAATGCCAGGCCCCCTGTCGTAACAGAGAGTCTAGCCGACAGTACAGACTGTAGCTGTGTAACTTGGAGGCTTTCTGAGCTAATGGTGCCCTCTGACCTTTGAACTCTGCTGTGCTGGGGTTGATGTGCATCCTTTTCTGACACTCTCCACAGCTCATTAGAAAGCGCGTCACCGCCTCTCTGGGCAGGAAGGCGTAGGTCTCCGCTATCTGTGGTGCGAGAAAGGAGAAACAGGCAGTTGAACGACAAACCGCAATCTCATGTGTTCCATCTCGTTTTTTTTGTGTGTGTGTGTGTGTGTGACGCATGTTGGCCTGGTAATCTTATGTTGTTTCCTGTCGTGTTTTTTTGTTGTTGTGAAACTTGAGAAGTGAAAGTGGCTGCTTCAGTGGTTGTATTTTTATCAGAGCAAACAGAATCAGGAGTCCTTCCCCTCCTCTCCTCTCCTCCTTCTCCACCAACTCTTCCTTCTCCTCCTCCCCCTCTTCTTCCTCCTCCTCCCCCTCACCCTCTCTCCTTATGGCCACACATGCTCCTGTGTGGCTCACATTCTCACCATGTTCATTTCTGTACTTTCCTGACCTAGAACATGACTAATATTAATATAGTATTCTCCTTTCATGTTTGTCTATTTTCTTTTCCTCCATTTACAGGTGAATCTGACTCAAATCCATCTCCTCTATTTCTGTCTTCATCCCTTTCACTCTCACTCTCTCTCTGTTTCTCTCTCTTCATCCCTCCTGCACTCTCTCTCTCTCTCTCTCTCTCTCTCTCTCTCTCTCTCTCTGTTCATCCCTCCTGCACTCTCTCTGTCTCTCTGTCTCTCTCTCTGTCTCTCTGTCTCTCTCTCTCTCTCTGTCTCTCTCTCTCTCTCTCTCTCTCTCTCTCTCTCTCTCTCTCTCTCTCTCTCTCTCTCCCTCACGCTCTAGCTCCCTTCTCTGTTTATCTCTGGCCCCGACGCCCCCTCTGGCGTTTCCCTGTAAAAACGCGACCTTCACGTGACCATGCCGAGGCAGCAGGGGTGCCCACCCACCACCCTCCAACCCCCAGCCCTCCCCCGCCCCCCTCCCCCTTCCCCTCCACCCCCTCCACCCCCTCCACCCCGTCCACCCCTCTCCACCCGAGCCCTTGAGGCAGCGGAGGGAGGGAAAAGGCCACCCAGAGGAGTGTGTGTGCTCCCCCAGAAGGCCACGGTGACAGCTCCATATTATGCCCTGGCCCAGCAGTGCTGCCTCCTCAAAAGGCTGCGGTCCTATGTGACG